>NW_027506912.1:417500-507500 GCF_052324685.1 Brachyhypopomus gauderio | reverse complement strand
TAGGTAGTTATGTTGTTAGATAGATAGATAGATAGATAGATAGATAGATAGATAGATAGATAGATAGATAGATAGATAGATAGATAGATAGATAGATAGATAGATAGATAGATAGATAGATATGTGTGTTTGTGTTTGTGTGACATCAGAAAGCATGTGCTGAAGTGACAGATCTGGATCTTTATAAGGGCCTAACTGCATAGATTACTGCCATTATCTAACTACCTGCTTGTTGGAAACATCATGTGATACATGGATAAGGTCTCGTACCAGGACACGGAGAACCTCATGCCAACACGCCTTGTTTGGCTAAAGCCTGAGGCTTCTCACCATTTGGTATGACCTCATTTGTTACAAGCCACATCTGGACAGGAGGTAAGCAAATAGATGGAGGCAGGTAGGTAGTTATGTTGGTAGATACATAGATATGTGTGTTTGTGTTTGTGTGACATCAGAAAGCATGTGCTGAAGTGACAGATCTGGATCTTTATAAGGGCCTAACTGCATAGATTACTGCCATTATCTAACTACTTGCTTGTTGGAAACATCATATGATACATGGATGATGTCTCCTACCAGGACACGGAGAACCTCATGCCAGCACGCCTTGTTTGGATAAAGCCTGAGGCTTCTCACCATTTGGTATGACCTAATTTATTACAAGCCACATCTGGACAGGAGGTAAGCAAATAGATGGAGGCAGGTAGGTAGTTATGTTGGTAGATAGATAGATAGATAGATAGATAGATAGATAGATAGATAGATAGATAGATAGATAGATAGATAGATAGATAGATAGATAGATAGATAGATAGATAGATAGATAGATAGATAGATAGATAGATATGTGTGTTTGTGTGACATCAGAAAGCATGTGCTGAAGTCACAGATCTGGACGTTTATAATGGACTAACTGCATAGATTACTGCCATTATCTAAGTGCCTGCTTGTTGGAAACATCATATAATACATGAATGACGTCTCCTATCAGGACATGGAGAACCTCATTCCAGCACGCCTTGTTTGGCTAAAGCCTGAGGCTTCTCACCATTTGGTATGACCTAATTTGTTACAAGCCACATCTGGACAGGAGGTAAGCAAATAGATGGAGGCAGGTAGGTAGTTATGTTGTTAGATAGATAGATATGTGTGTTTGTGTTTGTGTTTGTGTGACATCAGAAAGCATGTGCTGAAGTGACAGATCTGGATCTTTATAAGGGCCTAACTGCATAGATTACTGCCATTATCTAACTACCTGCTTGTTGGAAACATCATACGATACATGGATAAGGTCTCCTACCAGGAAACGGAGAACCTCATGCCAACACGCCTTGTTTGGCTAAAGCCTGAGGCTTCTCACCATTTGGTATGACCTCATTTGTTACAAGCCACATCTGGACAGGAGGTAAGCAAATAGATGGAGGCAGGTAGGTAGTTGTGTTGTTAGATAGATGGATAGATAGATAAATATGTGTGTTTGTGTTTGTGTTTGTGTGACATCAGAAAGCATGTGCTGAAGTGACAGAGCTGGATCTTTATAAGGGCCTAACTGCATAGATTACTCCCATTATCTAACTACCTGCTTGTTGGAAACATCATACGATACATGGATAAGGTCTCGTACCAGGACACGGAGAACCTCATGCCAGCACGCCTTGTTTGGCTAAAGCCTGAGGCTTCTCACCATTTGGTATGACCTCATTTGTTACAAGCCACATCTGGACAGGACGTAAGCAAATAGATGGAGGCAGGTAGGTAGTTATGTTGGTAGATACATAGATATGTGTGTTTGTGTTTGTGTGACATCAGAAAGCATGTGCTGAAGTGACAGATCTGGATCTTTATAAGGGCCTAACTGCATAGATTACTGCCATTATCTAACTACCTGCTTGTTGGAAACATCATACGATACATGGATAAGGTCTCGTACCAGGACACGGAGAACCTCATGCCAGCACGCCTTGTTTGGCTAAAGCCTGAGGCTTCTCATCATTTGGTATGACCTCATTTGTTACAAGCCACATCTGGACAGGAGGTAAGCAAATAGATGGAGGCAGGTAGGTAGTTATGTTGGTAGATAGATAGATAGATATGTGTGTTTGTGTTTGTGTGACATCAGAAAGCATGTGCTGAAGTGACAGATCTGGATCTTTATAAGGGCCTAACTGCATAGATTACTGCCATTATCTAACTACTTGCTTGTTGGAAACATCATATGATACATGGATGATGTCTCCTACCAGGACACGGAGAACCTCATGCCAGCACGCCTTGTTTGGATAAAGCCTGAGGCTTCTCACCATTTGGTATGACCTAATTTATTACAAGCCACATCTGGACAGGAGGTAAGCAAATAGATGGAGGCAGGTAGGTAGTTATGTTGGTAGATAGATAGATAGATAGATATGTGTGTTTGTGTGACATCAGAAAGCATGTGCTGAAGTCACAGATCTGGACGTTTATAATGGACTAACTGCATAGATTACTGCCATTATCTAAGTGCCTGCTTGTTGGAAACATCATATAATACATGAATGAGGTCTCCTATCAGGACATGGAGAACCTCATTCCAGCACGCCTTGTTTGGCTAAAGCCTGAGGCTTCTCACCATTTGGTATGACCTAATTTGTTACAAGCCACATCTGGACAGGAGGTAAGCAAATAGATGGAGGCAGGTAGGTAGTTATGTTGTTAGATAGATGGATAGATAGATAATTATGTGTGTTTGTGTTTGTGTTTGTGTGACATCAGAAAGCATGTGCTGAAGTGACAGAGCTGGATCTTTATAAGGGCCTAACTGCATAGATTACTCCCATTATCTAACTACCTGCTTGTTGGAAACATCATACGATACATGGATGAGGTCTCCTACCAGGACACGGAGAACCTCATGCCAGCACGCCTTGTTTGGCTAAAGCCTGAGGCTTCTCACCATTTGGTATGACCTCATTTGTTACAAGCCACATCTGGACAGGAGGTAAACAAATAGATGGAGGCAGGTAGGTAGTTATGTTGTTAGATAGATAGATAGATAGATAGATAGATAGATAGATAGATAGATAGATAGATAGATAGATAGATAGATAGATAGATAGATAGATAGATAGATATGTGTGTTTGTGTTTGTGTGACATCAGAAAGCATATGCTGAAGTGACAGATCTGGATCTTTATAAGGGCCTAACTGCATAGATTACTGGCATTATCTAACTACCTGCTTGTTGGAAACATCATACGATACATGGATAATGTCTCGTACCAGGACACGGAGAACCTCATGCCAACACGCCTTGTTTGGCTAAAGCCTGAGTCTTCTCACCATTTGGTATGACCTCATTCGTTACAAGCCACATCTGGACAGGAGGTAAGCAAATAGATGGAGGCAGGTAGGTAGTTATGTTGGTAGATACATAGATATGTGTGTTTGTGTTTGTGTGACATCAGAAAGCATGTGCTGAAGTGACAGATCTGGATCTTTATAAGGGCCTAACTGCATAGATTACTGCCATTATCTAACTACCTGCTTGTTGGAAACATCATGTGATACATGGATGAGGTCTCCTACCAGGACACGGAGAACCTCATGCCAACACGCCTTGTTTGGCTAAAGCCTGAGTCTTCTCACCATTTGGTATGACCTCATTCGTTACAAGCCACATCTGGACAGGAGGTAAGCAAATAGATGGAGGCAGGTAGGTAGTTATGTTGTTAGATAGATAGATATGTGTGTTTGTGTTTGTGTGACATCAGAAAGCATGTGCTGAAGTGACAGATCTGGATCTTTATAAGGGCCTAACTGCATAGATTACTGGCATTATCTAACTACCTGCTTGTTGGAAACATCATACGATACATGGGTGAGGTCTCCTACCAGAACACGGAGAACCTCATGCCAGCACACCTTGTTTGGCTAAAGCCTGAGGCTTCTCACCATTTGGTATGACCTCATTCGTTACAAGCCACATCTGGACAGGAGGTAAGCAAATAGATGGAGGCAGGTAGGTAGTTATGTTGTTAGATAGATAGATAGATATGTGTGTTTGTGTTTGTGTTTGTGTGACATCAGAAAGCATGTGCTGAAGTGACAGATCTGGATCTTTATAAGGGCCTAACTGCATAGATTACTGCCATTATCTAACTACCTGCTTGTTGGAAACATCATGTGATACATGGATGAGGTCTCCTACCAGGACACGGAGAACCTCATGCCAACACGCCTTGTTTGGCTAAAGCCTGAGGCTTCTCACCATTTGGTATGACCTCATTTGTTACAAGCCACATCTGGACAGGAGGTAAGCAAATAGATGGAGGCAGGTAGGTAGTTATGTTGGTAGATACATAGATATGTGTGTTTGTGTTTGTGTTTGTGTGACATCAGAAAGCATGTGCTGAAGTGACAGATCTGGATCTATATAAGGGCCTAACTGCATAGATTACTGCCATTATCTAACTACCTGCTTGTTGGAAACATCATACGATACATGGATGAGGTCTCCTACCAGGACACGGAGAACCTCATGCCAGCACGCCTTGTTTGGCTAAAGGCTGAGGCTTCTCACCATTTGGTATGACCTCATATGTTACAAGCCACATCTGGACAGGAGGTAAGCAAATAGATGGAGGCAGGTAGGTAGTTATGTTGGTAGATAGATAGATATGTGTGTTTGTGTTTGTGTGACATCAGAAAGCATGTGCTGAACTGACTGATCTGGATCTTTATAAGGGCCTAACTGCATAGATTACTGCCATTATCTAACTACCTGCTTGTTGGAAACATCATACGATACATGGATAAGGTCTCGTACCAGGACACGGAGAACCTCATGCCAACACGCCTTGTTTGGCTAAAGCCTGAGTCTTCTCACCATTTGGTATGACCTCATTCGTTACAAGCCACATCTGGACAGGAGGTAAGCAAATAGATGGAGGCAGGTAGGTAGTTATGTTGTTAGATAGATAGATAGATAGATAGATAGATAGATAGATAGATAGATAGATAGATAGATAGATAGATAGATAGATAGATAGATAGATAGATAGATAGATAGATAGATAGATATGTGTGTTTGTGTTTGTGTTTGTGTTTGTGTGACATCAGAAAGCATGTGCTGAAGTGACAGATCTGGATCTTTATAAGGGCCTAACTGCATAGATTACTGCCATTATATAACTACCTGCTTGTTGGAAACATCATACGATACATGGATAAGGTCTCGTACCAGGACACGGAGAACCTCATGCCAACACGCCTTGTTTGGCTAAAGCCTGAGTCTTCTCACCATTTGGTATGACCTCATTCGTTACAAGCCACATCTGGACAGGAGGTAAGCAAATAGATGGAGGCAGGTAGGTAGTTATGTTGTTAGATAGATAGATAGATAGATAGATAGATAGATAGATAGATAGATAGATAGATAGATAGATAGATAGATAGATAGATAGATAGATAGATAGATAGATAGATAGATAGATAGATAGATAGATAGATAGATAGATATGTGTGTTTGTGTTTGTGTGACATCAGAAAGCATGTGCTGAAGTGACAGATCTGGATCTTTATAAGGGCCTAACTGCATAGATTACTGCCATTATCTAACTACCTGCTTGTTGGAAACATCATACGATACATGGATAAGGTCTCGTACCAGGACACGGAGAACCTCATGCCAACACGCATTGTTTGGCTAAAGCCTGAGTCTTCTCACCATTTGGTATGACCTCATTCGTTACAAGCCACATCTGGACAGGAGGTAAGCAAATAGATGGAGGCAGGTAGGTAGTTATGTTGGTAGATAGATAGATATGTGTGTTTGTGTTTGTGTTTGTGTGACATCAGAAAGCATGTGCTGAAGTGACAGATCTGGATCTTTATAAGGGCCTAACTGCATAGATTACTGCCATTATCTAACTACCTGCTTGTTGGAAACATCATGTGATACATGGATGAGGTCTCCTACCAGGACACGGAGAACCTCATGCCAACACGCCTTGTTTGGCTAAAGCCTGAGTCTTCTCACCATTTGGTATGATCTCATTCGTTACAAGCCACATCTGGACAGGAGGTAAGCAAATAGACGGAGGCAGGTAGGTAGTTATGTTGGTAGATACATAGATATGTGTGTTTGTGTTTGTGTTTGTGTGACATCAGAAAGCATGTGCTGAAGTGACAGATCTGGATCTTTATAAGGGCCTAACTGCATAGATTACTGCCATTATCTAACTACCTGCTTGTTGGAAACATCATACGATACATGGATAAGGTCTCGTACCAGGACACGGAGAACCTCATGCCAACACGCCTTGTTTGGCTAAAGCCTGAGGCTTCTCACCATTTGGTATGACCTCATTTGTTACAAGCCACATCTGGACAGGAGGTAAGCAAATAGATGGAGGCAGGTAGGTAGTTATGTTGTTAGATAGATAGATAGATAGATAGATAGATAGATAGATAGATAGATAGATAGATAGATAGATAGATAGATAGATAGATAGATAGATAGATAGATAGATAGATATGTGTGTTTGTGTTTGTGTTTGTGTTTGTGTTTGTGTGACATCAGAAAGCATGTGCTGAAGTGACAGATCTGGATCATTATAAGGGCCTAACTGCATAGATTACTGCCATTATCTAACAACCTGATTGTTGGAAACATCATACGATACATGGATGAGGTCTCCTACCAGGACACGGAGAACATCATGCCAACACGCCTTGTTTGGCTGAAGCCTGAGGCTTCTCACCATTTGGTATGACCTCATTTGTTACAAGCCACATCTGGACAGGAGGTAAGCAAATAGATGGAGGCAGGTAGGTAGTTATGTTGTTAGATAGATAGATAGATAGATAGATAGATAGATAGATAGATAGATAGATAGATAGATAGATAGATAGATAGATAGATAGATAGATAGATAGATAGATAGATAGATAGATAGATAGATAGATATGTGTGTTTGTGTTTGTGTTTGTGTTTGTGTTTGTGTGACATCAGAAAGCATGTGCTGAAGTGACAGATCTGGATCTTTATAAGGGCTTAACTGCATAGATTACTGCCATTATATAACTACCTGCTTGTTGGAAACATCATACGATACATGGATAAGGTCTCGTACCAGGACACGGAGAACCTCATGCCAACACGCCTTGTTTGGCTAAAGCCTGAGGCTTCTCACCATTTGGTATGACCTCATTTGTTACAAGCCACATCTGGACAGGAGGTAAGCAAATAGATGGAGGCAGGTAGGTAGTTATGTTGTTAGATAGATAGATAGATAGATAGATAGATAGATAGATAGATAGATAGATAGATAGATAGATAGATAGATAGATAGATAGATAGATAGATAGATAGATAGATAGATAGATAGATAGATAGATAGATAGATAGATAGATATGTGTGTTTGTGTTTGTGTGACATCAGAAAGCATGTGCTGAAGTGACAGATCTGGATCTTTATAAGGGCCTAACTGCATAGATTACTGCCATTATCTAACTACCTGCTTGTTGGAAACATCATACGATACATGGATAAGGTCTCGTACCAGGACACGGAGAACCTCATGCCAGCACGCCTTGTTTGGCTAAAGCCTGAGGCTTCTCACCATTTGGTATGACCTCATTTGTTACAAGCCACATCTGGACAGGACGTAAGCAAATAGATGGAGGCAGGTAGGTAGTTATGTTGGTAGATACATAGATATGTGTGTTTGTGTTTGTGTGACATCAGAAAGCATGTGCTGAAGTGACAGATCTGGATCTTTATAAGGGCCTAACTGCATAGATTACTGCCATTATCTAACTACCTGCTTGTTGGAAACATCATACGATACATGGATAAGGTCTCGTACCAGGACACGGAGAACCTCATGCCAGCACGCCTTGTTTGGCTAAAGCCTGAGGCTTCTCATCATTTGGTATGACCTCATTTGTTACAAGCCACATCTGGACAGGAGGTAAGCAAATAGATGGAGGCAGGTAGGTAGTTATGTTGGTAGATAGATAGATAGATATGTGTGTTTGTGTTTGTGTGACATCAGAAAGCATGTGCTGAAGTGACAGATCTGGATCTTTATAAGGGCCTAACTGCATAGATTACTGCCATTATCTAACTACTTGCTTGTTGGAAACATCATATGATACATGGATGATGTCTCCTACCAGGACACGGAGAACCTCATGCCAGCACGCCTTGTTTGGATAAAGCCTGAGGCTTCTCACCATTTGGTATGACCTAATTTATTACAAGCCACATCTGGACAGGAGGTAAGCAAATAGATGGAGGCAGGTAGGTAGTTATGTTGGTAGATAGATAGATAGATAGATATGTGTGTTTGTGTGACATCAGAAAGCATGTGCTGAAGTCACAGATCTGGACGTTTATAATGGACTAACTGCATAGATTACTGCCATTATCTAAGTGCCTGCTTGTTGGAAACATCATATAATACATGAATGAGGTCTCCTATCAGGACATGGAGAACCTCATTCCAGCACGCCTTGTTTGGCTAAAGCCTGAGGCTTCTCACCATTTGGTATGACCTAATTTGTTACAAGCCACATCTGGACAGGAGGTAAGCAAATAGATGGAGGCAGGTAGGTAGTTATGTTGTTAGATAGATAGATATGTGTGTTTGTGTTTGTGTTTGTGTGACATCAGAAAGCATGTGCTGAAGTGACAGATCTGGATCTTTATAAGGGCCTAACTGCATAGATTACTGCCATTATCTAACTACCTGCTTGTTGGAAACATCATACGATACATGGATAAGGTCTCGTACCAGGACACGGAGAACCTCATGCCAACACGCCTTGTTTGGCTAAAGCCTGAGGCTTCTCACCATTTGGTATGACCTCATTTGTTACAAGCCACATCTGGACAGGAGGTAAGCAAATAGATGGAGGCAGGTAGGTAGTTATGTTGTTAGATAGATGGATAGATAGATAAATATGTGTGTTTGTGTTTGTGTGACATCAGAAAGCATGTGCTGAAGTGACAAAGCTGGATCTTTATAAGGGCCTAACTGCATAGATTACTCCCATTATCTAACTACCTGCTTGTTGGAAACATCATACGATACATGGATGAGGTCTCCTACCAGGACACGGAGAACCTCATGCCAGCACGCCTTGTTTGGCTAAAGCCTGAGGCTTCTCACCATTTGGTATGACCTCATTTGTTACAAGCCACATCTGGACAGGAGGTAAACAAATAGATGGAGGCAGGTAGGTAGTTATGTTGTTAGATAGATAGATAGATAGATAGATAGATAGATAGATAGATAGATAGATAGATAGATAGATAGATAGATAGATAGATAGATAGATAGATAGATAGATAGATAGATAGATATGTGTGTTTGTGTTTGTGTGACATCAGAAAGCATATGCTGAAGTGACAGATCTGGATCTTTATAAGGGCCTAACTGCATAGATTACTGGCATTATCTAACTACCTGCTTGTTGGAAACATCATACGATACATGGATAATGTCTCGTACCAGGACACGGAGAACCTCATGCCAACACGCCTTGTTTGGCTAAAGCCTGAGTCTTCTCACCATTTGGTATGACCTCATTCGTTACAAGCCACATCTGGACAGGAGGTAAGCAAATAGATGGAGGCAGGTAGGTAGTTATGTTGGTAGATACATAGATATGTGTGTTTGTGTTTGTGTGACATCAGAAAGCATGTGCTGAAGTGACAGATCTGGATCTTTATAAGGGCCTAACTGCATAGATTACTGCCATTATCTAACTACCTGCTTGTTGGAAACATCATGTGATACATGGATGAGGTCTCCTACCAGGACACGGAGAACCTCATGCCAACACGCCTTGTTTGGCTAAAGCCTGAGTCTTCTCACCATTTGGTATGACCTCATTCGTTACAAGCCACATCTGGACAGGAGGTAAGCAAATAGATGGAGGCAGGTAGGTAATTATGTTGTTAGATAGATAGATAGATATGTGTGTTTGTGTTTGTGTGACATCAGAAAGCATGTGCTGAAGTGACAGATCTGGATCTTTATAAGGGCCTAACTGCATAGATTACTGGCATTATCTAACTACCTGCTTGTTGGAAACATCATACGATACATGGATGAGGTCTCCTACCAGGACACGGAGAACCTCATGCCAGCACACCTTGTTTGGCTAAAGCCTGAGGCTTCTCACCATTTGGTATGACCTCATTCGTTACAAGCCACATCTGGACAGGAGGTAAGCAAATAGATGGAGGCAGGTAGGTAGTTATGTTGTTAGATAGATAGATAGATATGTGTGTTTGTGTTTGTGTTTGTGTGACATCAGAAAGCATGTGCTGAAGTGACAGATCTGGATCTTTATAAGGGCCTAACTGCATAGATTACTGCCATTATCTAACTACCTGCTTGTTGGAAATAGGGTTGCAACGGTATGAGATTTTCACGGTATGATAACCGTCTCAGAAAATACCGCGGTATCACGGTTATCACGGTATCACAGTTAGTTTGTATATTATTAAAAGATACACTGACCCTTAAAGAAATTACAACAAGTTAATTTTGTTCAATTAACTATTTATTGTAGAAACCTGGAACTATTGTATACAAAATGTGTCCTTTAAAAAAATAAGCTGTACACATGTTTATATAAATACTGCAAAATTAGAGAAACCTAAATCATGGATTTCAGTACAATTATTTAAGTTTAAATTATTTAATATCTGATAAACTCAGCCTGGGTCAGTGTCTGATCAACAACTGTCGTAAACGTCCGTTGTACTGCCAAGTTGGAATATAACCAGATACTGCAGAAAGAGAGGATTTATTTCTGACATCATCACAATAGAGATTTCTATTTTAAGGCTTTCACACAGAGTCTGGTTTTAACATTTCAAAAACAGGTACGCTAGAATTTGAACGCATGTAAATTAATGGCGTCTTTCACATCCAGCGAAAGCAAGGACCATAACAAGCTAGGTTTATACTTTCACTAGTGACCGTAGCGCGCGACTCGGCACAGTTCTTTTGTCTTACGTTAACAAATACGAGCCTCTTTTAATTCCAGGACGAAACATGAGAGAACGTGAAGACGTTAAGATTGGGCGTTTTGGAAATAAACAACCATTAAATAATGTGATGAAAAAGCGAATTATTTCGAGTATATGTATAAATATTTAACTTAATTAAGTTTAAGGTGCTGGGAAATATTGAAACGGACCTTTAAAGTGACGTACAAGTGTTTTAATTCCACCTTTTAAACGTGTATGAATCCTGCAAACATGACTTTGTTCATTGCGCTGAGGTGCAGCGCGCGCAAAGTTACAAAATTCGAGAGGTGCACGACCTCGCGAATCGACAGCGCGCGAGACCCTCGCGCACGGGCGGAGCCACCGCGATTACGTCATTTTCGCCACTGATTTTAGTTTAGCTATTTTTTTTTTGTTAAAAAATGTGTTAAGTCTGATGCACTTTCTGCCATTCTCACTGCTGTGTGCTGAGTAGCTGAACCGGAGCGGAGTTGCGCATGCGCGGGTCAGTTTCTCCGCTGGCTTGCTTTTTACCGGTAATAAGCAAACGCACACGGTATGATAACCGTGCATTTTAATACCGTGGTATACCGTGAAACCGGTTACCGCTGCAACCCTAGTTGGAAACATCATGTGATACATGGATGAGGTCTCCTACCAGGACACGGAGAACCTCATGCCAACACGCCTTGTTTGGCTAAAGCCTGAGGCTTCTCACCATTTGGTATGACCTCATTTGTTACAAGCCACATCTGGACAGGAGGTAAGCAAATAGATGGAGGCAGGTAGGTAGTTATGTTGGTAGATACATAGATATGTGTGTTTGTGTTTGTGTTTGTGTGACATCAGAAAGCATGTGCTGAAGTGACAGATCTGGATCTATATAAGGGCCTAACTGCATAGATTACTGCCATTATCTAACTACCTGCTTGTTGGAAACATCATACGATACATGGATGAGGTCTCCTACCAGGACACGGAGAACCTCATGCCAGCACGCCTTGTTTGGCTAAAGGCTGAGGCTTCTCACCATTTGGTATGACCTCATATGTTACAAGCCACATCTGGACAGGAGGTAAGCAAATAGATGGAGGCAGGTAGGTAGTTATGTTGGTAGATAGATAGATATGTGTGTTTGTGTTTGTGTGACATCAGAAAGCATGTGCTGAACTGACTGATCTGGATCTTTATAAGGGCCTAACTGCATAGATTACTGCCATTATCTAACTACCTGCTTGTTGGAAACATCATGTGATACATGGATGAGGTCTCCTACCAGGACACGGAGAACCTCATGCCAACACGCCTTGTTTGGCTAAAGCCTGAGTCTTCTCACCATTTGGTATGACCTCATTCGTTACAAGCCACATCTGGACAGGAGGTAAGCAAATAGATGGAGGCAGGTAGGTAGTTATGTTGGTAGATACATAGATATGTGTGTTTGTGTTTGTGTTTGTGTGACATCAGAAAGCATGTGCTGAACTGACTGATCTGGATCTTTATAAGGGCCTAACTGCATAGATTACTGCCATTATCTAACTACCTGCTTGTTGGAAACATCATGTGATACATGGTTGAGGTCTCCTACCAGGACACGGAGAACCTCATGCCAACACGCCTTGTTTGGCTAAGGTCTGAGTCTTCTCACCATTTGGTATGACCTCATTCGTTACAAGCCACATCTGGACAGGAGGTAAGCAAATAGTTGGAGGCAGGTAGGTAGTTATGTTGGTAGATAGATAGATATGTGTGTTTGTGTTTGTGTGACATCAGAAAGCATGTGCTGAAGTGACAGATCTGGACGTTTATAATGGACTAACTGCATAGATTACTGCCATTATCTAAGTACCTGCTTGTTGAAAACATCATAAAATACATGGATGAGGTCTCCTACCAGGACACGGAGAACCTCATGCCAGCACGCCTTGTTTGGCTAAAGCCTGAGGCTTCTCACCATTTGGTATGACCTAATTTGTTACAAGCCACATCTGGACAGGAGGTAAGCAAATAGATGGAGGCAGGTAGGTAGTTATGTTGGTAGAAAGATAGATATGTGTGTTTGTGTTTGTGTGACTTCAGAAAGCATGTGTTGAAGTGACAGATCTGGACGTTTATAATGGACTAACTGCATAGATTACTGCCATTATCTAAGGACCTGCTTGTTGGAAACATCATACGATACATGGATGAGGTCTCGTACCAGGACACGGAGAACCTCATGCCAGCACGCCTTGTTTGGCTAAAGCCTGAGGCTTCTCACCATTTGGTATGACCTCATTTGTTACAAGCCACATCTGGACAGGAGGTAAGCAAATAGATGGAGGCAGGTAGGTAGTTATGTTGGTAGATAGATAGATATGTGTGTTTGTGTGACATCAGAAAGCATGTGCTGAAGTGACAGATCTGGATCTTTATAAGGGCCTAACTGCATAGATTACTGCCATTATCTAACTACCTGCCTGTTGGAAACATCATACGATACATGGATAAGGTCTCGTACCAGGACACGGAGAACCTCATGCCAGCACGCCTTGTTTGGCTAAAGCCTGAGGCTTCTCTGTGTGTATTTACTGTACTGGCAAACACCTTGGATGAGAATCAAATTTCATTGTAATGTAAATTATAATGACAATAAAGGCGATTCTGAAGTCTTTTTTAATCTACGTTTGTTTCTAATAAGCTGAATAAATGTTCAAACCATTGAAAATATATAATTAAATATAGAGTTTAACAAAACAACCCCCACTCCTTACTAAGAAACATGTGCAGTATGTTTTAGAAATAGTGACGTGTTTGGCAGGTTGCTCCAACTTCACCATATACAATTCTGATGCCCTCTGCATCATCTTTTCCACTGAGAAAGTAATTATAAGCATCTAAATTGCAGTAAGCTTTCACTGCCTGTGTGAACACACTGTTTCAGCAACATAGTAATGATACACATCTGGGTTTGTCACTTCAGATAAACATTTGGAAACAGTGGGGAAAATGCCTTAAATTCTTCATGTCTGAGACTCAGTTTTGTTTTCTTTCATCTCTGTGATCTCCCATCACATTCTGTCTTTCCATTTAGTACAATCTTAATGATGCATAAGAACAATCAGACCATCTTGTTGATTCAAAAGCTTTATTAGCATTAGAACTTCACATTAAATATTAAATACATGAAATTACAACATCTTAAATATCTTTTAAAGACAACCAGATCATACAGAATTCAGAAACAATGACAAATACAGTTTGAGCTGAGCCAATACAACACTGCCAGCTAACACACTTCAGAAACCGGCCATCCATGAACCCACCTACACTCTCACAACACTCCCGTTAAATGCTTCAACACTAAAAGAAAACAAAACAGGTATTTCCCCGATATACCCTTCAATAACTAAGGGATCATTTAAACACAAGATCCTCTCTGACTGAGGAAAAAAGACAAATCAGGTAGGGGTTGTTTAAGTGCATTACTGCCAGTCAAATTACTGGAGCAATTTGATATTCAGTGCCTGTACTTTTGGTGAAAGCTTGGTTGAGTCCAGGTCCATCAGGATTTTCTGGTACACCTCGAATGTACGCATGCTTTTTGGATAACTCAAGTTGAGTGTGTAGATGAGCCCATAAAGCATCACACATGTATGGCTGACACTCTGCAGGTTATGGAGAACTTCCACACCTTCCAGCACAACACCAACATCAGCAAAGCGTCCATTACCATCAGGACCATGACCCTCTGCTCGGCAACATCTGCTCAGCCTCTCTGGATTCAATGTCCTGGAACAGAAAGAACAGGATGATGAGCTGTGTGACCCTAACCTGGACCACCACAATCTAAGCAGCTCATCCTTAGGCCAACTGAATGTTAATTTGAAGATATTTCTTTAAAGCAGTGGTGTGCACAGACATTTTGGGGGGCAAGTACTCGGGGGGGTTGAAGGGCACTGTTTAGCGCACGTGGTACACCTAATTATAAAAAAAATTACAAGCACAAACCTCTCCAACCATCTCTCCCTCTCTTCTACAGTCTTCCTTCTCTACTCACCTCTTCTCTCTCCTAAGCTCTTGTAGGGGTAAGGTTTATTCTCCTTCTTACTCTCATCACTGGAATAATAGACTTGATGCACAGGCTCCACTACATCCTGACAGGAAGACCTTCATTTCCTGCGTATACTATAAGTTTAAGTGATTAATCAGGTGTGCAGTACTACTCTTGAATATTTTGCACTTTTCTGCCAAGGTGACAATAAATAATCTGACAATTATCATATGATGGAGTAGTGTTGTTCTCACATGTTTGAGTTGAGCCTGGGCACCTGATAAATCACTTAAAACAGTAGTATGGTAGAGGAAATAAAGATGCAGTCTTCCAGTCAGGAAGTGGTAGAGTGTGTGCATCATACCCGTTATGTCTAAAGCTGACTCACATTGTGTTTTGCAAATTGGTCACAAAACTTTACCTTGTGACGTAATAAACAAGGGAGGTGCTGAGCAGCATTGAAAAGCTGAAATGATTCAACTTTTCAGCACCCGTAAAGAAGTGAGCTGTCTTGTCTTGGCCTAAGAGAGGACAGTAGGAGTGAGAGGAAGGTTGGAGGGAGGATGATAAAGAAGAGAAAGAACCAACCTTTCCCTAACCTTCCCATGTCTCTCCCTTTACTCCTCGACTGTTAGAAACACCCCCTTCTAGTCAATATTCAGCCCCAATGTGAAATGGACATACCACGTATTCTTTAACCAGTGTGCCCAGGTCTTCATTGAGGTAGATGCTCAGACAACTCAGCACACAATCACGCCTCACATTGATGTCTTCATTCTGGGAAAACAAACAAACACATATGATTCATGCTTGTTAGTGTCAGAGACTCACTAAAACACAGGTGCTGAGGCTAACAAAGTCAGTGACATTTCCCTAGTTGACCACCCCATCTGTAAAACACTCCAACAAAGTGATTTGTACTCACGACTAAGCTTGCAAAGCACATAGACACCCCCCCAAAAAAGAAATTTTTATATTGCAGATTTGCACGAATCACAGAAACGCCATATTGTGCATTCACACCACAGAATTTTGTCAAAATGTAATGAGTTTGCACCTACCAAAACACCTCCATGGCACGAGTTCTCAGGTTCACCTTTAAATAAGCAGACAGCGCCTAACTTATTACAAAATGAGTATGCTAAATGTTGTGGACAAAGAGAATGCTTTCCGGCTTGCTTTGCAACTGATATAACTAGTAATTTTAACCGGCATGAAAACCAACCACAATGGGTTTAATCCAGTATCAAACTGTATTACCAAACTAGCTAAGATGTCGTGAAAAAGCAAGCCTGTTCGCTGTGATGTTAGCATGTGTTGGTATTGTCTTGTCCAGCAACATGACCGACACAAAACTACTTAAAATAATCAAGAACTATATAAATACATTTACATTGATGTGATGTGATATAAACTGCACGATTACGACACATTTGAATGTAATAAAACAGGATGTCTCGGTCTGCTTACCGTGGCATGGACGACTGCTACCCACATGAACCTGCCTGCTGGAGACCCGCGGGAGAGCAGCGCATTTCATTTCTCATAACTTCAATGAAAACCAGTCACATACATTTTATATAACAGAATCTTGTTTGATTTACAACTGTAATTATTTCAACTGTGTAGGTATAAATTAACTAATTACATTCAATACATTTTAGAATTGATTAGATTATGTAGATAATAATTAATGTTAAGGCAAATGAGTTTTTTAATAAAATCAAATAGATGTAAATGCATAAAACTTACCTCTGCCATGAATCATTTCTGTGAGTGTAACAAACTAAAGACAAAAAACACTAAAAGGTCTGTTTGTGTAGTATTGCTTTTAATCTGTCAATAGAGCATTTACAGACTTTCAGAAGAGTCAAAAACACCACCATGGTTTCCATGGAGTCCCAGTTAAAACATGTATGCACATTTCACATCAGCTTTAGTCACATATTAAAAACTAATTAAATTATTGAAACACATTGAAATTTCAGGACTAATATATTTACAGTAATCCAAAACACACAATAACTTGTATGTTCACTTTGTAAGCAAGTGTAGTCCATGCTTTCTGTAGGTCACGGAATAGAGGTGATGCTGAGATTTTAAGGTGGGTGTCATGTCTAGCCCTGCCTCCCTGTCAATCATGTATCACTTTTTAGTCCGTTCAGTCACGCCCCGTGTTACTTCCCCTTCAGCTGTGTCTCATTTGTAATTTAGTTCTGGTATTTAATCGTTGGTGTTCAGTCTTTGTGGGTTATTGTAAGGTGATGGTGCATATTATAGTGAAACTTATTGTGAAAGTAAAAATTATGGTGATCGTTTTGTGGTCTTGTGCAGTCTGTTGTGTTTTGGAAGTCAGATTTGGTTAATCTTTCTATATTTCTGTTTTGTTCATGGCTTCTCGTGTCTGTAGATGTCCGATTGTGTAGTTTGTTATCCAAGTTTTAGTGTTCTGTTATATGTCAGGTTGCTGGTCGAGTCTGTTGTCTTTATGTCTAATGATTAGTTGGTCATATGTGTGTTAGCCTGTTAGTTCCGTTAGTGTTATCATGCCACATTGTGCTCGTGCTGTTCGTGTGTCTACTGTCAATTTGTGTGCAAACCCATTTGTTAAAAGCCAATAACCTCAGAGACTGTGTCCGCTTCCTGATTGCACAACACCTGCCACGTTACAGAATAATCCACCATTAAAGGAGAGTGAGGGAGTCTTACGAGGTGAGACATTATCAGGAGGAGGATTACGGTTATCTTCCAATGTGTATCTTGTCTGAGGACTTGATTAAACAGGTTAAGGATGGTGAACCGTTTGAGCTACCCTCCTCGATTTGTCCCTCCCACGAGTTCAATGAGGAGGATAATTTGGAGGGGTTCATTCTCCAGAGCAGACAATTTTTTTTATTTATCCTTGTCTCAGCCCAGAGAGGAAATGAACACACTCGATGGGTTTTTTTTACTTCTTAGAGCACGATTTGGCAAGAGTGGATCCACTGTTGTTGATTTTGAATTTGGTGCATTCTCTGCTCCCGGGGTTGTTCATTTTCCACCTAGAGCACACAAGAGAGGAAGTCTCAGCACAGACACCAGTACCCTAGAAGGTTACCACAGCCCCAACTACTGAGACCTGCTACAAGGACAGAGCAGCAGGACGTTAATATGGCTGTTCAGTACGAGCCTACAGTTCGCTGCTCCAAATCTGTAGCAGTACAGTGTACATCAAAGGCCAGCAGATGAGTGTCTGTGGCTGTACAATGCAGCACCGACCTGCTAACAAGTGTCTACATCAATACAGTGCTCAATAGGACCTGTTCTGGCTCATGTGCCCCTGGTGGCACCCCTAGAATCCCCAGAGGTACCAAAACATTTTCGAGGGGTACGGAGCATATTTATATAAGTGGTCTTTCATATATTCCCCTCTGTATTGTTATCCGGTAACGTTTCTTATGTTCAATTACCAACTACTATCTCTTATGTGCCGATCCACATTTACACTAACAAACTAATCACATTCATAACCAAGCAGGGACACTGATGCCAGTTAGCCTCCTAGCCATGGAGAGTGTAAACATAAGGAAACTAAAATCATTCATGACTGATGAGGAAACGTCAAACGTCTGTGCTCAGAGTCTCCCACTACAGTTTACCTGTGTGAATGTGTTGATGTTGCTGGAGATGACTCCGCTGAGTAAAACTCTTCCCACACTCTGAGCAGTGATATGGCTTCTCTCCTGTGTGAATGCGCTGGTGCAGTTGAAGACTTCCCTGTCTAGTAAAACTCTTCCGACACTCTGAGCAGTGATATGGCTTCTCTCCTGTGTGAATGCGCTGGTGTTTTTTGAGATGACTCTGTTGAGTAAAACTCTTTCCACACTCTGAGCAGTGATATGGCTTCTCTCCAGTGTGAATGTGCTGGTGTTTTTTTAGATGACTCTGTTGAGTAAAACTCTTCCCACACTCTGAGCAGTGATATGGCTTCTCTCCTGTGTGAATGTGCTGGTGCAGTTGAAGACTACTCTGTGTAGTAAAACTCTTCCCACACTCTGAGCAGTGATATGGCTTCTCTCCTGTGTGAATGCGCTGGTGACATTGAAGATTTCCCTGTGTAGTAAAACTCTTCCCACACTCTGAGCAGTGATATGGCTTCTCTCCTGTGTGAATTCGCTGGTGTTTCTGGAGATGGCTGTGTGTAGTAAAACTCTTTCCACACTCTAAGCAGTTGTAGCTTTTCTCCTTTTCCATGTTTACTGATTTCAGCAGTCTGACATACTCCTCATAGGTAAATTTGTTTATGTAGGTAACGTTTACGTGTTTAGGAAAGTGGACAGCATTAATTCCTATAGGAAAAAGACATGGCAAATTCATTGTGAGATGAAGATGAAACAGTCATGACAAAGAACCATTTGGGCTCTGCATAATGCTAAAGACATTCATTCTAAAGACATTCATTCTAAGGAGCCTGTTCAAAGACCAGAAAACACCCAAAACAAACAAGGCAGCATTATGTATCCTAATTGAAAAGGTACAATTGGGCCTACAGGCTACCTGTAGGCTCTGTGTGTGCTTTAAACTGTTGCTTATTTATCTGGATTATACTGAGAAATGTATCAGTCACAGGTTTAAAATATAACTCACCTCTTCAGAAGATCTCAAATGTCTCACTGTTAAGACAACTTCTTCAACATTTCTGTTAGACTAAAAATAATTAGAATAAAATAATTTTAAGTTTCCCCACTTCACATTTATTAAAAATGACATAAAAAGTAAAACATGCACATGTGATGTAGATCTAACACATCTACTATATTCAAACTGTTCCTCAAGTTCCTTAAGTCTATCTGGCAGACTTTTTTACTTTTTTCCATGTATCTGCTTCCACTGGGTTCAATTTTAAGAAATCACAGCATCTCTTTTCATTGTTATGCTGATGACACCCAGATATATGTCCCACTATTATAGAGATGCCTCTATAAAACCACTTCTGCTATGTCTAAATGATATTAAGGACTGGATGGCTTTAAACTTCTTAAATTTTAATGAAAAGAAAACTGAAGTGAAGGTCCTAGAGGCGATAGAGCTTTTCCCATCGCTGCTCCTAGATTATGGAACAACCTACTGCATGTTAGACAAGCCCCATCACTGTCCATTTTTAAACAACCCACTTTTATTCATTGGCTTTTAACATACCATGAGACTTTGTATGTGTTTTTAGTTTTTACTGTCTTACTTTTATTGTTTGATTTGTTCTATTGATTCCTTTTACAGTTTTAGTTAATATTGTTTTATCCATTTTTGCTATTAGTTGTTTTGTGTCTAAATGTTCAATTCTTATGTACAGCTGCCGTTCTTAAAGTGCTCTATAAATAAAATTGAGTTGAGTTGAGTACTGTAATAAAACCGTACAATATAACTAGCATATAAGCTTTTATCTTTGTAACAGGAACCACTGAGCTACTAAACAAAAGAACCAAATATAATTATATTCGTATAGTATCAAATAAGTAGCTACGTTATCTAGCTGGGTTAGTTAGCGCTACAACATCCATTATAAAAACACTTTAACACATTGAATTTTCCACCAACTTAGTCAAGACACGAGATTCAACCGTGAGGTATCGGAACGAACAAAATAGTGTGGTTAAGATGTGGTTAAAAGGTGTTAGTGGTACGTATTACTAAGTTAAATACTTACAGGTCAACCAGTAGTCCAACACTTCCAAACACCAACACGACAATAGGCGCAACTCCACTAAACGCCCGATGCTGATATTGAGAATAAGGAAACCTGTGGTCTGTAATGTCCGATGGTGATGGTAGGTAGAGGTGGGCGGATCGATCCAAATATCGATACCAACGCTGATATTGATTTGGAGCAATACTCGTGTAAAAATATTAATACTCAATCTTTTTAACTCTCCCGCACACACCGACTGCTGCGTACCTGGATTCATCAAAGTCTCTTCTCTGTCTGTAAGACCAGCGTTGCCAACATGTATCCGTATCTGCAGAAGCAAAAGTCCAGGGGGTGGAGCTAGATCTAGATCCAACTCCTCCCACCGTCCATAGTTTCTTTTGGTCGGTCCAGGGGGCGGAGCTGCATCTAATCCAACTCCTCCTACGTGTCGCTTACGTTTTCCGACCAGGAAATATAAATCCAATAAATTCACCCTTAAGACTGCTACCGTTTAGAGATCAAAATGTTCTTTAAATGTTATTTAAATAACACAATACACGTTTTTTAAGTTTACAAGAAAACGTAAAAGTTGCCAACTCCTCAGTAAGGAAAGACGCTATTGGCTATCCTAAAAGTCACAAAATGGCGTCATCGCCTAATTAGCATAATACCTGTTTTTGAAGCTGTAAAATAATAACGTTGTGGGAGAGAAAAAAAATTGTAAAAAAATACTATAAATATGTTGGAGTGACTGACTGAGACTGTGTGAGTTAAATTGTGATTTATTTTTATTCGCTTATTTCATGCTGGTCGCCATTTTGATAAATTCCTGCACGAAAACGAGGCTGCGATGGGAAGAATCCCGGAAGTGTCGTGCGGAGCTGCAGGAGCGGTGCAGCTAGTTCAGTGCTGCTGTGGCATATTGTTGTGTGGCAGCTGTAATTTAGTGATGGGAAGATGATACCTCAAGGAGTGTATCCACACACTACACAAACTGTGTTGACACTGTATTGACACTGTTTTGGTCATTGTTGTGTGGCAGGATGTAATTTAGTGATGGGAAGATGATACCTTAAGGAATTATCCACACACTACACAAACTGTGTTGACACTGTATTGACACTGTGTTGGTCATAGCTAGCTAGCAAATGCAAAATAAATAAAAAAAAAACATTAAATAGTGTCTAAGTTAGCATGAGCTTACCCTGATAATAATCTCCAGACAATGATACAGATAATAATCTTGAGAAAATCTGTTTAAGAAGGTTAATAACTAGTTTAATGTGTGTGCAGGGACCCTGTTTGTATCAATAGGATAAGAGCAACATCATCAGAAGGGGAACCAATGTAAGTACATGCAGTTTTAAGACTTACACAGATGGGAGCTACTGCGATCACTTT
Organism: Brachyhypopomus gauderio; assembly: GCF_052324685.1. Taxonomy (NCBI): domain Eukaryota; kingdom Metazoa; phylum Chordata; class Actinopteri; order Gymnotiformes; family Hypopomidae; genus Brachyhypopomus; species Brachyhypopomus gauderio. The sequence goes on along the minus strand of NW_027506912.1, from coordinate 485,392 downwards.
ATTCATAATATATTTATGTTTGTCAATATTTTAGTTCAACTTGTGACTTTGATGAGGAAAAGGAAGAATTGCACATTACAAATCTGCATGAGAAAGAAATGTGAGTTACCAGAGACGTACAGAGCTGCAAATGATGAATTAATTTGTCAATGAATGTATTACTCATTACAATATTTGATTTCAAAGGTTATTGGAATATTTGAAACATTTTATCTTTATTATGTAAACAAAATAATGGTCTAAGCCCATAACGAGTTGTTGCAGTGCATGAAGTAAGGTCTGGTAATCCATAACACTATTATCAAAGCACTTTAATGTATTGCAAGCAACAGTCAGCAGGGTTTGTATAACATGGTGCAATTACCTGTACTCTATGCTTGGTACGTTACCAATATGGCCAAGTAGAGAGGCTGGAGATGAACTGATCCAACCCTCCTTTAAACAGACATTCCCCAAAGCATGCGTGATACTAGACTGTACAGAGATCTACATCCAAACTGCAAGCTCAAAGGTTCTTAACACTGTCACATACTCCCATTATAAAGGTTCCACCACACTAAAGTCACTGATTGGTATTAATCCTTTAGGGTCAATTAGTCTAGTCAGCAAGCTGTACACAGGCTTCATCTCAGATAAAGAAATTACCACAGAGTCTGGCATTCTGAGCCTAATTGAACCAGGAGATGAAGTAATTGCAGATAAAGGGTTTCTTATCAAAGACCTCCTCAGTAACATTCGTGTGAAACTTGTAATTCTTACATTCTTGGGGCCATGTGGCAATTTAGTAAAGAAAGAAATTACATACACGCAAGAAATTGCTCGGAGTTCTGCCCCTTTCCCTGTGTGGTTCAGTTAACCAGCTGTGTTTGTGCTCTACTTACCCATTTTCAGGGACCTCTTTTTTTAATTATGAGGTAACATATTCAAAGTGTATTATTAAATGTTAACATGCATAGTACAACCATGAAGTATATTTTACAAATTCAGTATTATTTTTATTAGCCATACTGGACTTTGAATTGCTGGAAAATTATTCTTCCACTGAGTAACAAACATTCAAACATTTATTCAGCTCAACTTTTATTGATGTGCATTTTTTTTGTTAATAATGAAATTAATGTAACACATTTTTGCTCATTGTGAACCAATAAAAACAATGTACTAATTTTCTAAAAATCATTCTTAGGTTTTTTTTATGGTTCTGACATTTTTATGGTCATGACATTCTCTCACTTTTTAAAATCAATTCTTAAAACTGTCATATTACAGAAACATTTACCTATTAACAGTAGTTTTCTTAAGGAACAATGCTAAATTTATGTGTGCTTCCTTCCTTTATAGTCTCCTCATCTGCACAGGCCAGGCAGAAAATATTCAAAGAAGAACATATCCAGTTTAGTTTTCATAGACTCCCATTTCTTGCCATCAGAGTGGATCTGCTCCAGGTGATTGTCTTTGGTACAGTGAACAAAAAGATCACACCACTTCATTCCAATGATGCCCATCTGCCCCATTACCTGGTAATAGTAGTCATGGTTGCATTTAAGAGCAAAAGTGCCATCTGGGCCTGCAGACAGATAACTGCACTCAACAAATCTCCAGAAGCCCCTGAAGAAGCCCAGAATTGTCAACCACCTTACGATCAGGTGAGGCACCTAAATGGGGGGGCATGAGGATTTATGATGAAGCCACAAGGTCATGTGTGATTACCTGTTACTTGTTCATACTCTGAAGATGCAATGGGTTCCACCTCTAGGCCCCTTTTCATTGCCAGGGTCTGCACAGGCCTTTTCTGTCTTTGCATATTTGTTGATAAGCAGTCAAAGTCTGCAATTCTAGAAACAATATTTTTGAAAACAGATGAGGTCAGACGCTGGGAGCGGACACTGTGCCAGGTCTTGTTTGTGCTCTGGTCCCTCGTTTCCATCTCCAGTAACTCTGCATCAGAGAGGGTGACAGTCATGCCACAGTAGTAGTTACTCTCATTTTCATTTAAAGCAGTGGTGTAATTACATGGCTGTGGTGGCAGAGGAAACAGTGGGGGTTTGTATCTGGATACAAATATATTCATACTCACATATTCATACTCACATGTGTACAGTACAGTCTACACGTTGCCGTGTCCGTTAAGTGTTCTCCGTGCGCTATATGCGCTATCTGTGTAGGATAATAAAAGTGACGTCTATCGCAGCCAAGGATCCCGTGTGTCGTCCTTCGCCGCTCCGCCGTGCGTCACAGTAGGTAAAGTGTTTAGGAATGTGGACGCTATTAATATCTAGAGGACAAAAGACGTTGCAAATTCATTGTGAGATGAAGATGAAACATAATCATGACAAAGAAGCGATTGGGCTCTGCACAATACTAAAAATATTCATACTAAAGACATTCATACTAAAGACATTCATATTAAAGACAATCATATTAAAGACAATTATGAGACAGTGCTAGGCTTCATTCCTTCACTAAAATGAAAACACTTGTCTGTGTTGTGATACGTGTCTCTCTCTGTTTGGTTCAGTGCCACTGTACACATTGCTTCAATTAATTATTCTATAAGCAGCACCAACATATCACAGAAAATTTAATATTTAATGGGGAAAATGTTATTTTCATGGTTCATAATGTGATTTTCACTGCTGTGAATTTGCTAGGGTACTATTCATAATGTTTAAGGTTGAACAAAATTATTGAGTCATTAAAAAATACCATTTTCATGGTAGTTTAAAATGGTTTTACAGATAACTGTATATAGCTTATAGAATGATTAATGTGAAAAATAGTGACACCATAACTTTAGCATTTATCTTAACAGCTATATAACAAATGCTTTACAATTCAGGGGAGTTAGAAAATAAAACTATAACGTGCTGAGAGTGCAGCGTATAATGCTGCCAAAACGTTGTAAACAAACAGGACATATTCCGCAAATATCATACTATTTTCAAACAAATGCAGAGCAACTTTCTAATACTTCACACTACACGTACAAATACGTACCTACAATACGTGCAACTGTCCTTAGTGGATCAGGAGTGCCTTCTGAAGAGATTTTCTCAAAAATACACACCGACTGGTACAAATACACCGCTCCTGGACAGTAGGTGGTGCTGTTGGTATCTTACAAGAGCAAAGACGCACAGAAATACAAGAATTACACTGATGCACAGCTGGAACGGGCGTCTGAAGATTTGCTATCAAAACTGCAAAGGCAGCAAGGATTTTTTACAAAGCTGCAGTCATGAGCTCATTTAATCCAGTGCAATCCACGACGTTAGTTAATTATTCGCAGCTCCCTTTGAAGTTTGTTTCTTATTCATAAAGAGTGTGTTCATGATGCGTGTTTGCTCCGCACTTTGTTTAACAGAGGTGGATGAACCGAATGAACATGGGATCATAAATTTAAGAGTTTATTGTTTCCCATACTGATTTTGTTCATGTATGTTATATAACAATATTAAAATAATGAAAGCATTCTTTTTGTAAAATGTTTTCTATTCCAAGTTATTCCAGTTGTATACAGTTTGTACATAATTGATTTTGTTCTACATTTCTACTATATGGAAAACCTATCTTAGAAAGACTCACAGGCAGTTTCACAGACATAGTGATGGCCTTATTCACAGCGGGCCAGATAAACCTGTTTTTCTTCAGCTTTTGGTTGATTTGTGTACTATGCATTAAAGTTCCAGTGATTTTGGTGTCAAATGTTTAATTTTTTTATGGTATAATATGATAAAATATCAATTTCCTTACAAAAAGAAAAGAGGGTTGTTGCCATTGTATATATATATATATATATATATATATATATATATATATATATATATATATATATATATATATATATATATATATATATATATAATATATACACACTATATTGCCAAAAGTATTTGCTCACCTGCCTTGACTCACACAAGAGTTTGAGTGACATCCCATTCCTAAGCCATAGGGTTCAATATGACGTAGGTCCACGCTTTGCAGCTAGAACAGCTTCAACTCTTTGGGAAGGCTGTCCACAAGGTTTAGGAGTGTGTTTATGAGGATTTTTGACCATTCTTCCAGAATATATATACACTATATTGCCAAAAGTATTCGCTCACCTGCCTTGACTCACACAAGAAAACGTAAGTGACATCCCATTCCACATCACTAGGTCATACCTGTCAAGTTTTGTATTTAAAAATACGGGACATTTCCCGTATATGACGTCATCGCCTAATTTGCATAATCGGTTATTTGCATATAGCTGCAATCGAGGCTGTAGGAGAAACGAAAACATCTTTGGAGTGGCAAAAAGTGAAGAAAAACACCCCAAATATGTTTTGAACTACAAATGAATAAAAAAATAAAAACTTTCTAGTGGTATTTGTAGCTACAAATGCGGACATCTCCTGGGCATATTTCTGTGCCTTTAGAACTGGTTTAGTTCATTGGCCCTGTCTTCACTGTCCTCTTCTACTCTGTTGTCGTTGGACCTGAAACTGGTGATGGTCCTCGTTCCACTCCAAACCTCCCTGATGTTGTTCTGCTGGAGTTTACACTCCAGATTTCTCCTGTAATTGTCTTGTGATTGTGGTCTTTATCTTCCCCTGGATCGTTCTCACCTCCTCTTTGACTCCAGCTCTGAATGCCCTCTTCTTGCTGTTAAGGAGGGACTTAATGTCCTTTGTTGCCAATGGTTTGTTGTTTGGGTAACACTTTACAGTCCTGTTTGGGACAATGGAGTCCACAGAGAAGTTAATGTAGTCCGTTATGCACTCACTAAGCCCGTCAATGTCCTCTCCGTGCGGCTCACAGAGCGCCGGCCAGTCTGTAGTCTTGAAGCAGTCCTGCAGTACCTCATGAGTCTCCTCTGACCATCTCCTCACTATCCGCGTGGTCACAGGTTGGCTCTTAACAATAGGCACATACCAGGGGCTGAGGTGTACCAGGTTGTGGTCAGATCTACCCAGAGGGGGGAGGGGGGAGCAGCTGTATGTATCTTTAACATTGCAGTACAGCAGATCCAGTGTTCGCTCCTCTCTGGTGGGACAGTCCACATACTGAAAAAAGTTCAGTAGTGCCTTTGCCAAAGTGAAGTGGTTAAAGTCGCCTGAAATGGCTATGAAGGCATTCGGGTGTTGGACTTGGAGATGTGCTATAGATGAATGTATAGCATCACACGCTGTCGTCGGGTTTGAAGAGGGGGAAAACTAAACAGCCACCATGATGACCTGTGAGAACTCCCACAGTAAATAATAAGATGGAAGTCCTAGAGCAGGGGTACTCAAATAGAAATGATGACGGGCCACATTTTATATTTTCAATCACTGACGGGGCCGGTTACGGGGGGGGGGGGGGGGGGGGGGGGGGGGTTAGCGAATGTAAACTATCGACGGGGGGGGGGGGTTGAACGCATTTGGCCGTGTGTTGTTGCCATAAAGGCAATCCCCGGCACCTGATGTGGCCCACGGGCCGCTATTTGAGTATGGGGGTCCTAGAGCAAGCAGTTCAAAATTGGAGCAACAGATCCTTTCCTTGATGGTAATGTGACCAGGGTGACACCAGCGGTTATTAATAAGCACCAGTGACTGTAAATATAATGGACGGTACGTCGCCGTTGACTCCCATCAAGATGGCCGCACGGACACCGCCATCTTGGATGCGCATTAGAACCGGTAGGCAGGACAGTATCTCCACCAGAGACTGTGGCTGTGTTCGAAATAGACTACTACATACTGGATACTGCATACTGGACTCAGTATATACTGGATACCGCATACTGGTCCTCGTAGTAGTATGCAGTACAGTTTCCAGTATGCGACAAAAGCAAAGCACACTACAGGGTCACGTGAACGTAGCGTTGCATGATGGGATGCAGTACACCACGAAGATAGCTCTGTTCGCGTACTGGAATATTTTGCGGAAGTAGTAGGTCATCCGGGTATGTTTCGCGTACTGGAAATTTTCATTTTGGTCACATACTGCATACGGCATACTGATTTGGGGCTCGATCAGTATGCCAGTAGTATGTAGTAGACTATTTCGAACACAGCCTGTATCTCCGCCCCGACATTCGTTAGGATACGCCCACCAGTATAGACACTTTTGACATTTTACAAAATAAACAAAGGTAAAAGGTTTTAATATTGCTGTCGAGAGTTTTGCTGTATTACTGGGAGAGATACTAACGCAATGGGGTGTTATAGAATTGACAAGATATAATTGCTCAAAAAACTTATTTTACGTGTAATAAAAATTCAAAGTTTCTCGTCCGGCCCGTTCACTTACATGGGAATGGGCGGGGTTAAAAGTTGTACTGCAGCCAGCCACTAGAGGGCAGCTGACTCACGGACGCTTCACTTTTCACTCGTGTCGTCCAGTCCACTTATATATACGGTCTCTGATAAGCACAATGAGACCCCCCCCCCCCTTCATTTTCTCACTCGCACCGGTCGGCATGAACAGTGAAATCCATCCACAGAAACGATGTTATCGGGAATGTCCTGGTGTAGCCATGTCTCCGTAAAGCACATTAAACTACATTCCCGGTACTCCCGCCGACTCCTTGTTAATGCTGTAAGTTCATCCATTTTATTCACCAGCAATCTCACGTTTCCCATAACAACGGAGGTGACGTGCAGCTTAAATGCTTTTTTCTCCATAATTCGCCGTCGTCTCACTCTCACTTTGGCTGTGCGCTGGTTAGTTCCACCTCTGCTCAGTGCCGTTTCAAGGTATTTGGGGGCCCCAAGCAAAGACACCAATTTAAGTATGGGATTACCCGGGACGTATATATTGTTTTTAGCCTACCTGCTGCTAAATTACACCATTTGTACAGGTAGGCCTAATTTATCCAGTGTAAATCATCACTTACCACTGTCTTGTGTTTTTTTTAGGGGTGGGCATAGATAAATTTTTTAAATCTAGATTAATCTCACTGAAATCTTGAAATTAATCTAGATTAATCTATATTAAAATGGCTCATATGTGTGCTACCCAAGTAATAACTAAAAGTCAGCTTTTGAGATAGGGTTTCTTAATACAGAGGGTGCATTAGACCAGGGGCTCATCTCCTGTTTCCAAAATGCATCAATGACTGCTTGGGGAAGCTGTTCTACTTTGATACTTGAAGAAAAAAACATACTCAATAAAATGTAGGCTACTCGTGTTCAACGGTTTATTCAGTTAAACATGAATTTGTAAGCCTACATACTGTACATTAAAAGGGGTTGATAACATGTTTATTCAGCTAAACATGATATTTGAAATGTAAGCCAACATTTAGTACATTTAATCTCACGGACATAATTTGGGGGGGACTTTTTCAAAAGCCGGTTTGGTCCTCTGAAGTTTTAACGGTTAAAAATAAATATTTAAATAGCGACGAATCTAGCGCTAGGACCATGCAGAAAACGACCGCTCCGATCTCCGCTCCGGTAATTTTTTACGTTCCTAAAAATGAATTTTCCATGAAGCAAACCTGGCGACTTCGTGGCTGCATCCATGTAAACACACGTACGATTTTTAATTCACAGGTTTGAAAACTCGTTCTCGCCCCTACTGTGCAATTTGGTTAGGAATACAGCCGAGCTAAACTGTCAAGTTGAAAGTCATCATAGTTTGCTTACCCATTTAGTAGATATATTAACGGCGATAATTTTTATATCGCCCGATAAGAGTATCAAATTAACGAACGCCGTTAACGCCGTTAACGGCCCACCACTAGTTTTTTTGTGTTCCTCTTCCTTCTTTTGTTTTCTCTTTTGGCTTCCTGATGGATAAATTCGCTTCATGGTTAAGTTTCATATTTGCCGGCGTCTAAAGCCTGGTTTATACTCGACAGTGTCTGCCTGCCTTCAGCAGCTGGTGGGAGGGGCCCCCTTGAGGGGGATTCTGAGAACAGTGTCATTGCTCATGACTTTGAGAATGTAAAGGGGGGCTCACACAGTTTGTCGCTGCATTTAATTCTTAACCTGTTGTCTGGGGGCCCCAGGCCAGCTTGGGGCCCCAAGCAATTGCCTGGTTTGCCTGCCCCATCGCGACGGGCCTGCCTCTGCTTCCCCTGTGTGTTCACCTCCTTAACTCTGCTGGGATTTGTGTTGTACAGTCCGCTATGTCGGCCAGCTTCAGTGCAGTCAGCTGGTCCCGGCTGTACACAGAGCAGACATGTTGCTGCGCTGCGTGAGTGAAAAAAGTAAAAAATAAACTCTCTCTACTAACATGAATCGAGAGGGCACAGCTTCACAAAGTTACCAACTACGCATACAAATGTTTAAATAAAGTAAATAAGTAAAAGCGGAAAACAACAGATGAGCAACTGTAACAGGCTGCATGCAAACTTGCACCTGAGTGTCAGGAATGGCAATCACGCCCGTGACCGCCAGAGGGCGCCATCACCCGAATATTGATCTGCACACCTGAACCTGATCGGCTACTCATACACGCCCTACTTAAGGACTCTGCTCACACAGACCAGTGCGAAGTATTGCCTCCCCGTGTAGCATTACCAAGCCGTATTTACTATCCTGTCTGCATTCCTGGTTACCGATCCTAGCTCTGCCCTCTTGTCTTACGCCTGTTTGCCTAGCCCTTCTGTACCTCTGCCTGCTGCGATTGGACTGTCCTGGTTTTTTGACTCTCTGCCTGGTTTTTTGACTCTCCTTTTTGCCTTGCCCTTTTTGTACTGTTGCCTGCCTTCCCTACGGGGTCTGCTCAGTCCTTGTGTTTGATTAAAACTCCTGTTATTCCACCTGCGTATGGATCCCTCACTACCTTCGGGTACGCCACCGTTACAGAATACTTCGCCGCCACCGGATCCAGCAGGACTGCCAGCGCTCCAAGCCGCGGTGATGAACCAGGGACGCATGCTGGGAAGCCACGAACAGCTACTCAACCAACTGGTATCCGCAGTTGATGGCTTGTCTCGCACGCTACAAGGTCTCTCCCTTACTACTGCCCAGTCAGCTGCGCCTCAACCCTCGCCGCAGCCAGCGGCTGGGACGAGAAAGCCCTACTTACCGTGTATCGCCAGAGTTTGTCTGACACGCTCCGAGCTGAACTAGCATGTAAGGACGACAACTTGTCGTTAGATGATTTGATACGCCTGTCTATCAGGCTAGATAATCTGATTCGGTCACGGAGGAGTTCTGCCGTAGCCACCACAGCCCCAGTATCCCCCTCGTCTACCCAGCCTGAACCCATGGAAGTGGGACGCGCTCGCCTGTCACAGACCGAAAGACAACGGCGCGTCCAGGACAGACTCTGCTTATACTGTGGCGAATCAGGTCATTTCAGAGCAAACTGCCCCACGTTGAGTGGCGGAGCGACTGCTCGAAGGGTGAGTCCTGTTATCTCCTTACCCTACGACATACGTAAGATGACTCTGCCTGTAGAAGTAATGTGGGGTGTTTCTGCGCCTGTTGTTGCAGCCCTGGTAGATTCGGGAGCAGCGGGAAATTTTATCGACCATCAGTTCGCGACCCATCTGTCTGTTCCCCTGATTCCGTGTACTACTCCTCTCCATATCAAAGGGATCGACGGCAAACCTGTCGGATCGGGTGCAGTCACCGAACGCACCATTCCAGTCAGCGTGCGAGTGGGTCTGTTACACACTGAGACGGTGTCATTTCACGTCATACACTCCCCAGAACATCCCGTAGTGTTGGGGTTTCCCTGGTTAGCTCAACATAACCCCACCATTTCATGGTCGTCAGGAGAACTGGTTAAATGGAGCAAAAAGTGTCACGAGTGTTGCCTACATACAGCAGTCAGAACGACTAACATTGAAAGCCCTGTCGTCCAGAATACAGTTAGTCTCCCTCCTGAGTATGCTGACTTCTCCGACGTCTTTAGCAAAACTAACGCTGCTACTCTGCCCCCACATCGTCCCTCTGATTGTGCTATTGAGTTGATGCCCGGTGCGATTCCCCCCAGAGGGCGGGCGTACCCGTTATCGATCCCTGAGACAAAAGCCATGAAGGAATACGTGGAAGAGGCGTTACAACTGGGCTACATTCGCCCCTCTGTGTCACCTGCAGCGGCTGGTTTCTTTTTTGTGGAGAAGAAGGACGGTGGGTTACGCCCCTGTATAGACTATCGCGGTCTAAACGCCGTGACGGTAAAAAACTCATATCCTCTCCCCTTGGTGCCTGCTGCAGTGGAGCAGTTACGCCGGGCCACTGTGTTTACTAAGCTCGATTTGCGCAGCGCATACAATCTTGTACGTGTAAAGGAGGGAGACGAATGGAAAACAGCGTTTATCACTTCAAACGGACACTACGAATACCTAGTTATGCCATACGGTTTGGCCAACGCCCCCTCAGTGTTCCAAGCTTTCATGAATGACGTTTTCAGAGAATTGCTTAATCGCTGTGTTATAGTTTATATTGATGACATCCTGATTTATTCAGAAACCCCAGAGGCCCACGTCGTGCATGTCAGAGAAGCGTTGCAGCTCCTTAGAGAAAATCACTTGTACGCCAAACTGGAGAAATGTGCCTTTCATACTACGGGTGTGCACTTTTTGGGCTATCACATTAGTCGTCAGGGGGTGGCTATGGACACCGGCAAGGTGGGAGCTGTGCGTGATTGGCCGCGACCCCGGTCGGTTAAAGAACTCCAGAGGTTTTTGGGTTTTGCCAATTTTTATAGGCGTTTTATTCGCAATTACAGTCTGGTTGCTGCGCCCCTCACGTCTTTGCTAAGGGGGTCTCCGAAAAAGCTGCCGTGGACTCAGGCAGCGGAGGGCGCCTTCTCGCAGTTGAAGCGGAGGTTCAGTTCTGCTCCGATTCTGAAGCACCCTGACCCCGCGCTCCCTTTCGTAGTGGAGGTGGATGCTTCGGACACCGGCATAGGGGCCATTCTGTCGCAACGTCATGGGTCGCCCCCGAAGCTCCACCCCTGTGCCTTCTCACGTAAGCTCTCTTCGGCGGAGCGGAATTACGATGTGGGCAACAAGGAGTTGTTGGCGGTGAAGGCTGCGTTGGAGGAGTGGCGACATTGGTTGGAGGGGGCGTCGCACCCTTTTTTGATCCTGACCGACCACAAGAACCTCGAGTACATCAAGGCGGCGAAGCGGCTGAACGCGCGACAGGCGAGGTGGGCTCTCTTTTTCACTCGCTTTAACTATGTCATCACTTTCAGGCCAGGATCGAAGAACACCAAGGCAGACGCGCTCTCCCGTCTCTATGAGGGAAGCGACACGTCGGAGCCTCCCAAGGCGATCATCCCGGCCTCCATGGTGGTTGCTCCCGTTCAGTGGGACCTGGATACACAGATCCGGACTGCTCACCGTGACGAACCTGCTCCTGCCGAGTGTCCCCGGGGTAAGACCTATGTGCCTACTACACACCGTCAGGAGTTGATGCAGTGGGTACACACAGCCCCGACCTCTGGGCATCCGGGTATCCTGCGGACCGTGGAGCTGCTTCAGAGAAAGTACTGGTGGCCTGAGCACCAGAAGGATGTGAAGGACTTCGTAAACCGATGCGACATTTGTGCTCGTTGTAAGACCCCCCGACGCCTGCCAGCAGGGCTACTGGTGCCTCTACCTATCCCTCAGCGGCCCTGGTCGCATCTCTCTGTTGATTTTGTGACTGATCTCCCCAGGTCCCAAGGAAACACCTGCATCCTGGTGGTGATAGATCGGTTTTCAAAGGGTTGCCGACTGATCGCTCTGCCTAAGCTGCCTACTGCCATGGAGACGGCTGAGGCTATCTTCTCCCATGTATTCCGGCTTTATGGGCTTCCTGAGGACATAGTGTCAGACCGGGGACCCCAGTTCACGTCTCGGGTATGGCAGGCGTTCTGTAAACTGTTGAACATCTCAGTGAGCCTGACGTCGGGGTATCATCCCCAGAGCAACGGGCAGGCGGAGCGTCTGAACCAGGAGATTGGCCGCTTCCTCAGGTCCTACTGCAGCGACAGGCAGGGGGAGTGGAGTCGTTTCCTGCCCTGGGCAGAGTATGCCCAGAACTCTCTCACCCACTCATCCACCGGTCTAACCCCTTTCCAGTGTGTCCTAGGTTTCCAGCCTCCCATGTTCCCATGGTCGGGGGAACCTTCAGATCTTCCTGCAGTGTCTGACTGGTTTCGTCACAGCAAACGGACCTGGGAGGCGGCCCATGTGAGACTCCGAATGGCTATCCGCCACCAGAAGATCCAGGCCGACCGCCACAGACGGGCGGCTCCCGTGTACTCACCTGGCCAGATGGTGTGGCTTTCCACCAAGGACCTCCGTCTGAAGACACCATGCCGGAAGTTGAACCCCCGCTACGTGGGGCCTTTCGAGGTCCTGGCTCAGGTTAACCCCGTTTCCTACAAGCTTAAACTTCCTCCTACTTACCGTATCTCGTCCACCTTTCATGTCTCGTTGCTTAAGCCTGCACAGCCCTCCAGTCTGTCTCCTGACCTGCAGTCGTCCCCGCCACCTCCGCTGGACATCGACGGTGGCCCGGCCTACTGGGTGAACGAGCTCCTGGACTCCCGCAGACGGGGGCGTGTGTTGCAGTACTTGGTGGACTGGGAAGGGTACGGACCTGAGGAGCGCAGCTGGGTCGACGCCCACAAGGTCCTGGATCCCTCCATACTCCGTGACTTCCACGCTGCCCACCCGGATCGCCCTGCGCCGCGGCCCCGGGGCCGTCCCCGTCGTCGTGTCTCTCGGGTGGCTGGAGCCACCCGTTCAGGGGGGGCTGATGTCAGGAATGGCAATCACGCCCGTGACCGCCAGAGGGCGCCATCACCCGAATATTGATCTGCACACCTGAACCTGATCGGCTACTCATACACGCCCTACTTAAGGACTCTGCTCACACAGACCAGTGCGAAGTATTGCCTCCCCGTGTAGCATTACCAAGCCGTATTTACTATCCTGTCTGCATTCCTGGTTACCGATCCTAGCTCTGCCCTCTTGTCTTACGCCTGTTTGCCTAGCCCTTCTGTACCTCTGCCTGCTGCGATTGGACTGTCCTGGTTTTTTGACTCTCTGCCTGGTTTTTTGACTCTCCTTTTTGCCTTGCCCTTTTTGTACTGTTGCCTGCCTTCCCTACGGGGTCTGCTCAGTCCTTGTGTTTGATTAAAACTCCTGTTATTCCACCTGCGTATGGATCCCTCACTACCTTCGGGTACGCCACCGTTACACTGAGCACCAGTCCCGTGTATTGTGTATAAAAACCTGATCAAAACAGATTAAAACTCATTTATCTAAGGAAAGACTAGCCAAAATATATCCTAACTGAGATGCACGCTGTGACAGATGTCACAATGTACCAGCCAACCTGACTCATATGTTTTGGTCATGTCCGGCTTTGGCAACTTATTGGTCTATGATTTTTAAAATTCTGTCAGAAGCTCTCAAAATTAATCTCCATATCAACCCAATAGCAGCCATTTTTGGTGTCTCCGACTGTAATAGGATAAACAGACACAAAACCATTATTGCTTTTACAACACTACTCGCTCGAAGAAGAATATTATTGCATTGGAAGTCAAAAAGTCCTTCCAAAACATCTATATGGCTGAGTGACTTGATGCAATTCATACACTTGGAGAAGATAAAATATTCACTTATAGGCTCTAAGAACAAATTCACTTCTAGTTGGGAGCCTCTTCTGACGTATTTAGGTAAACTTAAATCTATGCCTGATAGCACTTAGAAGAGCTCTGTCACTGAGCCTCTTATCTCTCGTAGATCATATATTCATCTGCAACAATGAAAATACTGGTATAAGACCTAATCTGAAATGTACTGCCCTTTACAGTGATATTTTGTATTGCTTTATGAATGTGTTTGTATATTATGTGCGTGTGCACATGTGTAATTGTACTGGACTCAGATATTGGTTACCTCTTGTTGTAACAACAGTGGTTTGTGTATAGGGGATGGACGGGCAAATGTACAATATATATTAATATAATAAAAATAATATAATAAATAATATTAATATAATAAAAATATTTTTTTTTTCCTTCAGGGGGTGGATACGCATATGTTATGCGGTGGGGAAGGGGGGGTTGAAAAAGAGTGAAAATGGAAACTGATTAATGAACGTACTGTACTTTGTATGTATCCAAATTTCCAATAAAAAAATAAATAAATAAATAAATTATTAAAAAAAACAACAGATTAAAAAAACATTTAGAAATTGCAATGAATCAAATACATACAAGTAACTATTCCACAATATGTGAACATTTCAGGAATGCTGTGTCCCGTGTACTGTGCACGGTGTATAAGCCATTTTGACTACCATCATTATCCAACGTTGTAAAACTACAACAAAGACATAACAAGTTGAAAATATAAGTTGGTGCATTCAACAATAATTTTGTAATTACATGTTCTAGTCATTCTAACAATTGCTAAAAAATTTTTTTTACATACCTCAGTGTTAAGATATTCACTTCAGTGAAAGAGGGAGTTCATCACACAGATGAACATCAATGTTGGCCATTTTTAATCACACACACACAGACACACTTTTACCTACCAGTTAAACTTAAAACAGCTTTTTGGTCAACTCTTGTCGGTCAACCATGTTGTTTCTGCTGCTTAAAACAGCATTAGAACTTGAATATGTGCCTAAATTCTGCACCTGATGACCGGCACAATAACAAGGGCTGTTTTACAAACACATCTTAGCAGAAAGATGTTTCATAAAGCATCATTGAAGACACGTACATGTACATTTAACACCTCTCATGTATCTTAGCAGAAAGATGTTTCATAAAGCATTACACTGAAGACACGTACATGTACATTTAACACCTCTCATGTATCTTAGCAGAAAGATGTTTCATAAAGCATCATTGAAGACACGTACATGTACATTTAACACCTCTCATGTGTCTTAGCAGAAAGATGTTTCATAAAGCATTACATTGAAGACACCTACATGTATATTACACTGAAGACACATACATGTACACCCAGCGCACCACGGACTGTGCTAACGGGCCGCCCAATGGAGGATGAGTTCCCTTTTGAGTCTTGGTCCTCCCGAGGTTTCTTCCTATTCCCCACCATCTAGGGAGTTTTTCCTTGCCACTGTCGCCTTTGGCTTGCTCATTAGGGATTTGGACCCATACGATTGTTAACCTTGTAAATCTTGTAAAGATTGTAAAGCTGCTTTGTGACAACATGTGTTGTGAAAAGCGCTATACAAATAAATTTGATTTGATATATTTACCACCTCTCATGTTATTCTTGCAAATGTGTAATGGAAAGGACGCTAGACAGTAATTCACAGCACATTTGGACTAAAATCACCAATTTATTGTCTAAAATTCCACCTTAAATGATCCCACCATATTCCTGAAGCTGTGAATAAGAAAGCTAGAGTTTACTTCACCTCACCATTATCACATTAAATTCAAACTATAAGCAGGCATATTTCGACATCAAGAGATCTGGATGTATTTATCTCCATGTTAACTCCATAACTCTCCCTATTAATTACAACTAACACAGTTGTTGTGTTTCCACTGTATTTAACAGCCCTGTTGTAAACTATACAGCTTGCTGTAGTTTTATTTTCTGCAATAAAATAAAGCCAAACGGCGCATGTCTTCCTCTCAGACATTTCAATACTCCGGTGGTGTCTCTCTCTCTCCGTACTGTAAGGTGTCGACTCGAGGAGAGCGCTGAGTGGGCGGGGCCAGGCGGAGCCTACCTGCATGGTTGCTGAGCAACGTGACGGTGTAAACTAAAGACGAGAGGGGGCGGGTGCGCTGCTCCGTGCTGTGTGACTATTTTAAGAGTAGCGACAAATCTAGCGACTTTTTGTGGTGTTACTGGAGACTTTTGTAGAATCGGAGATGAACACACATGGTCTTCAGTTACTGTCCTCAGCGAGCAGCGGGTGCTGCCGTGAGCCCCGCCCACAACACTCACAATGCAGTCAGAGCAGACCCGCACCGCTCCACGTCCACGCTGCAAATGAACTGCGCATGCCCAAAGCCGCCGCTGATTGACCCCGCCCCGTATTTACAGAGCCGGATGTAAATATAAATGCGTCTTCAGTGTAATACAAAATAAATCACTGAATTTAACTCACACAGTCTCCGTCAGTCACTCTAACATATTTAGGGTATTTTAATCGTTTTTTTCTTTCCCACAACGTTATTATTTTACAGCTTCAAAAACAGGTTTTATGCAAATTAGGCGATGACGCCATTTTGTGACTTTTAGAACAGCAAATAGCGACTTTCCTTACTGAGGAGTTGGCAACGCTACTCTTACAGAACATTAGAGCTCTTAAAGAACATTTTGATCTCTAAACGGTAGCAGTCTTAAGGGTGAATTTATTGGATTTATATTTCCTGGTCGGAAAACGTAAGCGACACGTAGGAGGAGTTGGATTACATGCAGCTCCGCCCCCTGGACCGACCAAAAGAAACTATGGACGGTGGGAGGAGTTGGATCTAGATCTAGCTCCACCCCCTGGACTTTTGCTTCTGCAGATACGGATACTTGTTGGCAACGCTGCTCTTACAGACAGAGAAGAGACTTTGATGAATCCACGTACGCAGCAGCAGTCGGTGTGTGCGGGAGAGTTAAAAAGATTGAGTATTAATCTTTTTACACGAGCATTGCTCCAAATCAATAGCAGCGTTGGTATCGATATTTGGATCGATCCGCCCACCTCTACCTACCATCACCATCGGACATTACAGACCACAGGTTTCCTTATTCTCAATATCAGCATCGGGCGTTTAGTGGAGTTGCGCCTATTGTCGTGTTGGTGTTTGGAAGTGTTGGACTACTGGTTGACCTGTAAGTACTTAACTTAGTAATACGTACCACTAACACCTTTTAACCACATCTTAACCACACTAGTTTGTTCGTTCCGTTACCTCACGGTTGAATCTCGTGTCTTGACTAAGTTGGTGGAAAATTCAATGTGTTAAAGTGTTTTTATAATGGATGTTGTAGCGCTAACTAACCCAGCCAGATAACGTAGCTACTTATTTGATACTATACGAATATAATTATTAGTGGTGGGCCGTTAACGGCGTTCGTTAATTTGATACTCTTATCGGGCGATATAAAAATTATCGCCGTTAATCTATTCTTAAAGTTGGGTTGGGAACTGGGTCAAAATGGGTAAGCAAACGATGAAATGATGACTTTCAACTTGATAGTTCGGGTGTATTCTTAACCAAATTGCACAGTAGGGGCGAGAACGAGTTTTCAAACCTGTGAATTACAAATCGTTCGTGTTTTTACATGGATGCAGCCACGAAGTCGCCAGGTTTGCTTCATGGAAAATTCATTTTTAGGAACGTAAAGTGTTACCGGAGCGGAGCTCGGAGCGGTCGTTTTCTGCATGGTCCTAGCGCTAGATTCGTCGCTATTAAAATATTTCTTTTTAACCATTAAAACTGCAGAGGAACAAAACCGGTGTTCTGTCGGATTTTCCTACCGTGTCCGTTGGCATCGCGTATTTGTAGACGTATCTCTTAGTTTGTTTACCTTATGGAAACGTTGTAATGTAGCGCAAATCAGCGTTTAAAAAGTAGTATTTGTAGACGTATCTCCTAGTTTGTTTACCTTATGGAAACGTTGTAATGTAGCGCAAATCAGCGTTTAAAAAGTAGTATTGTAGACATATCTCTTAGTTTGTTTACCTTATGGAAACGTTGTAATGTAGCACAAATCAGCGTTTAAAAAGTAGTATTGTAGACATATCTCTTAGTTTGTTTACCTTATGGAAACGTTGTAATGTAGCACAAATCAGCGTTTAAAAAGTAGTATTGTAGACATATCTCTTAGTTTGTTTACCTTATGGAAACGTTGTAATGTAGCGCAAATCAGCGTTTAAAAAGTAGGATGAGCTTTAAAATAAAAGTTTTATTTTGCGTATTAGTGTATACACGGCTCAATCATTATCATGCGGAAATACAAGTCCCTATAAATAGGTAATAACAGGTAGTAAAATGGCGCTGTTTAAAACATTTTAATCAACTAGTTAACTTAATGCACAGTTGAAAACATTGCAATTGCAAACAAAGAAGAAATTATAAACAAGAAATTGACTTACTGCACTATTGAAAGGACTAAATAGTACTGCATTGTTGAAATTCGCTAGCAGGCAGGAAAAATCGATGGGTGTAGTAGGCGGCCACCAAAATAGTGACGTAAAAGCGACTTGCGCATGCGCAGTAAGCCTTGGTATGAATTTTCGATGGGTAGGAAAAATCGACAGAACACCGCCCCCCCCCCCCCGCCCCCAAATTACGTCAGTGAAGTTAAGTGTACTAGATGTTGGCTTACATTTCAAATATCATGTTTAGCTAAATAAACATGTTATCAACCCCTTTTAATGTACAGTATGTAGGCTTACTTTTCCTAAGCCCAATAACAACATTTGGGAGAAGCTTTGACGCCCCCTCAGGAACTCCTTTAGAAAATGTTTACTGTGTATTGTCTCCCCACCCCCACATTGAAATGTAATTTCTAATTATTTTCCCATTGTTAATCGGTTTCTCTTTTTGTAAATATCCATCACACGATATAAAATGATCTCTAAAGGAATCTAGTCTTGTAAATAGTCACCCTGCAAGATTTTACAAATGCAAAATGTGGTAGTTGTAAATTCATATGTGACTTTCAAGCAAATGCACAGCAACTTTCGAATTCATCACACTACACGCACAAATACGTACGTACAAAAAATGTCCGTTGTAGATCATGTGACATTTTGCACACTTTTAGCAGGAGCGCTTTCTAAAGAGGCCAACATAATTTTTACCTTCAATCTACCTAGAAACATGGCACAATGAGTAATCGTGTGCACAGGTGAATTTTCTGTGATATGTTGGTGCTGCACATAGATTAATTCTCTGATGCACAATAATTAAAAAGATCAAATCACACTGCTGGAACTCATAAGGAGCTTCAACAGACCAAAGCAGCTCTGCAGCACCATGAGAGAGAAAGGAAGGAAAATAACAACTTTGAAAATAAAGTTGATGAACCATACAAAATAAAAGTCCCTATAGACTGGCACATAGAGTGGCACTGAGCCTAACAGAGAGAGACACGTATCACAACATAGACAAATGTTTTCATTTTAGTGAAGTAAGGAAGCCTAGCACTGTCTCCTGATGGTCTTTAGCATGAATGTCTTTAGAATTAATGTCTTTAGCATTATGCAGAGCCCAAATGGTTCTTTGTCATGATTGCAAATTCATTGTGAGAAGAAGATGAAACAATGTCTTTTTCCTCTAGGAATTAATGCTATCCACTTTCCTCAACAGGTAAACTTTACCTACATAAACACATTTATCTGTGAGGAGTATGTCAGACTGCTGAAATCAGTAAACATGGAAAAGGAGAAAAGCTACAACTGCTTAGAGTGTGGGAAGAATTTTACTAAACAAAGTGATCTCCAGAAACACCAGCGCATTCACACAGGAGAGAAGCCATATTACTGCTCAGAGTGTGGGAAGAGTTTTACTACACAGGAAAATCTCCAGCAGCACCAGCGCATTCACACAGGAGAGAAGCCATATTACTGCTCAGAGTGTGGGAAGAGTTTTACTAAACAGAGTCATCTCAACGAACACCAGCGCATTCACACAGGAGAGAAGCCATATCGCTGCTCAGAGTGTGGGAAGAGTTTTGCTACACAGAGTCATCTCAACGAACACCAGCGCATTCACACAGGAGAGAAGCCATATCACTGCTCAGAGTGTGGGAAGAGTTTTACTCAACAGAATAATCTCAAAACACACCAGCGCATTCACACCGGAGAGAAACCATATCACTGCTCAGAGTGTGGGAAGAGTTTTACTACACAGAGAAGTCTTCAGCAACACCAGCGCATTCACACAGGAGAGAAGCCATATCACTGCTCAGAGTGTGGGAAGAGTTTTACTACACAGAGTCATCTCAACGAACACCAGCGCATTCACACAGGAGATAAGCCATACCACTGCTCAGAGTGTGGGAAGAGTTTTACTACACAGAGAAGTCTTCAGCAACACCAGCGCATTCACACAGGAGAGAAGCCATATCACTGCTCAGAGTGTGGGAAGAGTTTTACTCAACAGAATAGTCTCAAAACACACCAGCGCATTCACACAGGAGAGAAGCCATATCACTGCTCAGAGTGTGGGAAGAGTTTTACTACACAGAGTTCTCTCAAAGAACACCAGCGCATTCACACAGGAGAGAAGCCATATCACTGCTCAGAGTGTGGGAAGAGTTTTACCACACAGGAAAATCTCCAGCAGCACCAGCGCATTCACACAGGAGAGAAGCCATATCACTGCTCAGAGTGTGGGAAGAGTTTTACTACACAGAGTCATCTCAACGAACACCAGCGCATTCACACAGGAGAGAAGCCATATTACTGCTCAGAGTGTGGGAAGAGTTTTACTAAACAGAGTCATCTCAACGTACACCAGCGCATTCACACAGGAGAGAAGCCATATCACTGCTCAGAGTGTGGGAAGAGTTTTATTACACAGGGAAATCTCCAGAAACACCAGCGCATTCACACAGGAGAGAAGCCATATCACTGCTCAGAGTGTGGGAAGAGTTTTACTACACAGAATAGTCTCAAAACACACCAGCGCATTCACACAGGAGAGAAGCCATACCACTGCTCAGAGTGTGGGAAGAGTTTTACTACACAGAGAAGTCTTCAGCAACACCAGCGCATTCACACAGGAGAGAAGCCATATCACTGCTCAGAGTGTGGGAAGAGTTTTACTACACAGAGTCATCTCAACGAACACCAGCACATTCACACAGGATAGAAGCCATATCACTGCTCAGAGTGTGGGAAGAGTTTTACTCAAGAGAATAGTCTCAAAACACACCAGCACATTCACACAGGAGATAAGCCATACCACTGCTCAGAGTGTGGGAAGAGTTTTACTACACAGAGAAGTCTTCAGCAACACCAGCACATTCACACAGGAGAGAAGCCATTTCACTGCTCAGAGTGTAGGAAGAGCTTTTCTCAACGGAGTCATCTCCAGAAACACCAGTACATTCACACAGGAATGAAGCCATAACACTGCTCAGTGTGGGGAAGTCCGATGCTTCTAGCTCCAGTTCTAGCTAACTGTACATTTTCTGTATTGCACTAATACTGCACTGTATTAGTACAGAATGAAGCATGTTGGACAGACTACATGTGATCTGCAGTAAACAGTAGTGAGAGACTGAGCACAGATGTTTGAACGTTTCCTCATCAGTCATGAATGATTTTAAGTTTCCTTATGTTTTCACTCTCCATGGCTAGGAGGCTAACTGGTATCAGTGTCCCTGCTTGGTTATGAATGTGATGAGTTTGTTAGTGTAAATGTGGATCGACACATAAGAGATAGTAGTTGGTAATTGAACATGAGAAACGTTAGAAAAACATGCTCTAAGAAGTAAAAAAAACCCACCGAGGGTGTTCATTTCCTCTCTCGTCTGAGACAAAGCCAAATTAAAAAATATTGTCTGCTGTGGAGAATGAATCCCTCCAGATTATCCTCCTCATTGAACTCGTGGGAGGGACAAATCGAGGAGGGTAGCTACATGATTGACAGGGAGGCGGGGCTAGACACGACACCCTCCTTAAAATCTCAGCATCACCTCTATTCCGTGACCTACAGAAAGCATGGACTACACTTGCTTACAAAGTGAATATACAAGTTATTGTGTGTTTTGTATTCCTGTAAAAATATTAGGCCTGAAATTTCAATGTGTTTCAATAATTTAATTAGTTTTTAATATGTGACTAAAGCTGATGTGAAATGTGCATACATGTTTTAACTGGGACTCCATGGAAACCATGGTGGTGTTTTTGACTCTTCTGAAAGTCTGTAAATGCTCTATTGACAGATTAAAAGCAATACTACACAAACAGACCTTTTAGTGTTTTGTTTTTTCTTTAGTTTGTTACACTCGCATCACGCTTGAATGTCTTGAACATATAACAATTGAAACATTACTTGGTAACAACTAATACACTGAAAATAAATACCACTTTGCATTTATACAGTATGAATTACACTGTATTGTGAATGCATTATGATACTTCCCCTAGCTATATCTCCAATAGCCTACATTGACTTTACATTACATCTATTTAAAGAAACTGGTCAAATGTTTGATGAGTACAGATCAGCTCACCAGGACCAGGTACTTTATTACTTTTCTGAGTGAGAATAATGCTGCAAACCTGATGGAAAAAATGCTGAGATAACCAAACAGATCTGACACACTCACACTTCCTCCACAAATATCAGTCAGTTGGGGAAAGAGGAACAGGGACGTCCACTCTCTTCCAGGGTCTTGCTGGGTGTCCCATATGAAGACAGAATGTGATGGGAGATCACAGAGATGAAAGAAAACAAAACTGAGTCTCAGACATGAAGAATTTAAGGCATTTTCCCCACTGTTTCCAAATGTTTATCTGAAGTGACAAACCCAGATGTGTATCATCACTATGTTGCTGAAACAGTGTGTTTACACCAGAGAGCCAGTGAAAGCTTACTGCAATTTGGATGCTTATAATTACTTTCTCAGTGGAAAAGTTGGGAATATTTGTTCCTATAGTGCAGAGGGCATCAGAATTGTATATGGTGAAGTTGGAGCAACCTGCCAAACACGTCACTATTTCTAAAACATACTGCACATGTTTCTTAGTAAGGAGTGGGGGGTTGTTTTGTTAAACTCTATATTACTGGACCCAACTCAGCACAAGAGGACAGTTTTTGGAAATCTGAAACGGCTTATAAGCCACTCATCATTGTGGACCAAAAATCATAATGGTCATGGAAAACACGCTCTCTGCGAATTCGGCCATTAGCAATATTACATTTACATTTATGGCATTTGGCAGATGCCCTTATCCAGAGCGACTTACATTTTTATCTCATTTTTTATACAAGTGAGCAATTGAGTGTTAAGGGCCTTGCTTCCAGTAATATCTTCCAGGCCATGACACCCACTATATCTTCGAATAATATCTTCCAGTAATGCCAACGCTGCCATCTCCCAAGAACTCCAGCGCAACATTTCATGCATGTTTATATAATCTAGGCTAAGTGGAAACACGTTAAATGATTATTTCAGTAAGGCAGTGAAATTGTCTGAATAATTTACTGCTTAATTTTCTCATTAATTTACTTTATTTTACCCAATAAGGGCTTACTACAATGTGTGCGTTAGAATTATGCGTACGCCTGAGGTGAAGGTGTCGTGGGTGTACGCCAGGGCCGGCGCCAGAACATATACAGTGAGGGGGCGTCAGAAAATTTTGGGGGGGGCGAACGTAAGTTGTTGAGCTTACGTCGAGCGGCCGACGGGGCACCATGTAGCGATTGTTGTAAAATAAATGGGTCTTATTTTTTACATTGAGGGGGCGGGACACCTCACCTGAGGGGGCGACGCCCCCATTCGCCCCCCCGTGGCGCCGGCCCTGGTGTACGCACTTTCTCACGTTCAAATCACATTTCGTACATCTGACCGTTTGCGTGAAACATATAGCGTATGTTTTTGTGCGTACGCGCCGTTCGTACATGAGGCCCCAGGAGAATGAACGATCTGTTTACATATTACTATAAATTATTCATATCAGTAGTTTGAGAGAAAATGTTTTCTATGACAGTTGAACTTTAATCAAAGAAGAGCTTTCATTTCTAGACTGTTCTTATAGCAAAAGAAAGATCGTATTAACAATTTTATTTAACCATAAATAATAAACACATGTATAGTGCACTAGACAGTGGACGACTAACACTCTTACACTTTCATAACACATCAAATATTTATTTCTAACAACCTCACATTTTTATTCAATGCTTTTAGATAACATTTTCCTCCAATTCTAGATTTGTATGAAAACCTTAGCGGCTCCAGTTTAGTACCCACGCTGCAAAGGCAACTGAATAAATCAGCTTAAAGCTCTAATAAAACTCCATTTTAGAACAAGCACAGAATTACTGAATTACTCATATTTATCATAACTCAATAATTGCATAATTATTTTTATTAGAATTTTAAGTAATGATTTGAAACAAGAGGAGACACCAAAACAGCTTAGTAATAACAACTCAGAATAAAACAAATAAATAAACTTTAATATTCAACACTCTAGCATTAACATAACCTACAGCAAAAACATCTGGGCAAACAAATATACTGACAGAAAAACCAACTACTTACAAACAAAAAACAATGGCCCTTTGACCTCTTCAGACCTCCATAGGGGTGGATGAAACGTACCATTATGGAACATACCACGTGGAGTCTGCATGGGGGCCTCAGGCTGGGCAGACTAACTTTGCAGGGTCAACAGCTGTTCTGCCAAATAACTAGTGAGCTTTGTGATGTGAAATACAACTGAAGAACTAAAGAAAATTATATCAAACACAATCATACATTTGTTCCAGATGTAATAATTAAAATCAGTGAATTTTTGCCACCCTCAGAAGGGAAGAGGTCATTGGGGGGGGGGGGGTCGTTTCCTTCATAAAGCCGAGTACCATGGAAGGGTGATTACACCAGTGACTAGACAAACTTAAAAACAAGTAGTTTACCCACAGCAGGAAGACATTTGGTCAAAGTGCAGTACTGCAGAATTGTTCGTGTTGATTTTAACATTACCATTGCTTTTCCGTGAGTCACCTCAGATTGCAACATGCACCATCAGCCCAGATGAAACCCAGTTTAAAAAACAAACAAAAAAACAACATTCTCTATACAGAACAACCAGGACCATGAGGAGGTCCGAGTTCCAACTAGGATCTAGAGAGCTCTATAATCAACTTGCAACTGCACAGACAATGACTGTCTATGCTTTAACATCATGGACAGCAGTCCACTGAACTGTACTGCCAAGATAGCGACTTAAATACCTACACACAAATTCTAGCATTCAGAGTTAATTTCCCAGATATTGCTAAATGAAACACTATAGCTCTAGCAACGAGGGCTATTTTCCCCATTTTCTGATGGTATGAAACATTCAACATTCCAGTATCTTTAAAAGATTGTCTATGGTCTAAAGGTCTAAATTCTGGCCGATTTCAAATCGCAACATTATTCTTGTCTCTTAAACACAATATGCTTATGTTCAGTAAGCCTACGTCACAGGCTACGTCACTGTTAGGCAGGAGTCTGGCCACATGCCTAGTGGTTGCAGAATAGATTCAAGGGATACTTCCTTCAACATGCTAACATTGCTAAGGCTCTGTTAAAGTGAATGGGGCCCAGGTAGCAATGCTAACTTGCTCCCTTATCTTTCATTAACTCTTGGTACCATTAGCCATTTTAGCAAAGTCCTGCTCCCAATACTCTGCTTAAAGGTCATGGTGCAAAGGACACTGGGGAACTATGGCAACTAGACTAGTCATTTGAGCAAAATGTGCAAATCAGAAGTAAAACTATTACTATTTAAAACACGCATGTAGGCGGTGCTTTTACAGGATGTACATAATGGAGGTGGGGAGAGGCGGGTCTATATGCAGGACAGGTGTGTTAAACCTGCAGGTAGGTCATGTGGCACTCCAGGAGAAGCCCCGCCTCCAAGAGCACACAGTAACGTCAATATGGATGGGTGTACGCATAGATTTGCATGTGTGGTAAGGTATACATGTATTCATATAGGTGTGTGTGTGTGTGTGTGTGTGTGTGTGTGTGTGTATGTGTATGTAATGTGCACATGCTCAATCGTCTCATTTGTTGGGGGGCTTAGTAGGTACGGGCAAAGGAGCAGGAGCAGGGGCAGGTGCGCTCGTTGGAATGACCCCGGTGGCCAACAGGATGATGATGAGGATGATGATGACCACGACCACGATGATGGCCACAGTGATCTTCACGTTCTTCCACCAGAAGGAGCGCGCCACCTTCTGCGATGTGTGTTTGAAGTTCTGCGCCTGCAGGGCATAAGGACAGCACAGAATATATATATATATATATATATATATATATATATATATATATATGTGTGTGTGTGTTTGGCTGGTCCAACCACAGTTTGGTCCCACACGCATCTTTACAAGAACACATGTGTCCAAGGCTCATTCTCACCCCGGCCTGCAGGTCCTCAGATTTGTCCATGAGGTCATCGAGGCGCTCGCCACGGGCCAGGATCCGGTCCACATTCTGTGTCATGATGTCCTTCACGCCATCCACCTGCGACTGCAGCGACTTCACCCGGTCCTTGTCCTCCACGGGAGGCTGAGCCGCTGCCCCACCCTGCTCCTGTGCGGACGAGGGCGGAGCGGAAGCGTGAGTGCGCCGTCTACACCTCAGAGTACACCTCCATCATGGGCCGTAAACTTACAAAGCTGCTTTCGTCTCTGAAACTCCTCCATAATTACAGATGAAAATGACACTTTGTGCCATTAGACCACTGGGATATTGCACAAGTAGCCTTAAAGCGGATTTAGAAACTCGTACACCAAAGTCATTACAAAACTTCCAACAGAGTTCGTTATGGAAACACGTTTCAAATTGCTTTTTAAAAGAAGCTTAACTAAAGCCACAGCGAAACGTGCGATCTGAACGCACTGCTGCGCGATTACATCAGTTACTGCCCACATTGTTTTCAAGCGAGTGCCTATAATTTCCACAGACATTGTGATGGCGTCACCAAAATTATACTCCCCTTATTATTAAAATAACCCTTGTTGAATGTAGAGACAAGTATATTGCATTTATATGGCATCAGTGTTAATTTCGTTGACGAATAATTTGTCATAGTTTTCGTCAACGAACCTTTTTTTCATGACAAAAACGAGACGATAACTAAATAAAAACTATATAAAAGGATAAAAACGAGACGAAAATATTGGCCAGCGACGACATTCAATCAGACCTGATTTAGTTTAGTGAAAGGTAGAGATAAGTTAAGACGAGATCCAACCGTTACTACATTACCGCACACGGAGAAGCGGGACAAGCCGGGTAACCGTCCAATCAGAACTAACGTCTTCACATCGCACACGGAGAGGCGGGACAAACCGGGTAACCGTCCAATCAGAACTAATGTCTTCACATCGCTCAGAACCCGGGAAGACCAAACCAGAGCCGTAGAAAGATGATCTCTTTCTACGGCTCTGGACCAAACCAGCCTGTGAGTGGTCACTCATGAAATTAAACTCGAGGTTAACTCGATAATGTCAGCAGGGAGAAAGATGAGGGGCGATATATGGACACATTTCTCCTTTGACTTTGAGAAAACAAGACGGTGTGTAAACCATGTGGGACGATGATGTCGGGAAAAATACGACAAATGAAACGACATCTGCGGGCTGCGTCATTGCTGTTTTTACGGCTCCCAGTTTTATATCCAATGTAATATGTATTGTTCATAAACTACATATGCTTTTCAGGTAGAGCGGACCTACTGGTCATCAAGGTTTTTTATCGTTATGCTCAATAACTAAGTTTAGGTCAATAAAGTTGTGTGGAAACTTGTTTTTGTATATATTGCACATACAAACAATAATATTAATATTCTGTAACTGGTTAATGTTTCATTTTGTGCAAATGTATATAATGACTATTACACCAGTTATATTTTAGTCAACTAAATTCTTCTGATAATTAGTCGACTAAATTCTAATGATAATTAGTCGACTAAAACTAGACTAAGACTAAAAACCAAAAAAACAAATCCAAAGACTAAATGTAAATGACATTTAAGTCAAAACACTAAGACTAAAACTAAATAAAAAATTGTTGTCAAAATTAACACTGTATGGAATAGCCTACACACCCAGAAGTCACAAAAAAAAGATGTTAACCAGACATTTCAGTCCTGTGAGTACTGTGCTTATAACTTCATTGAGCACTCTAGTTTTGTCATAACTAGATATTTAGGCATAATTAGGGAATATTTGTCAAATATCTTATTAAAAAAAGAAATAAGTCAGGTTGTCATTAAGATGTACAAGATGTAAGGTTGTCAGTAATGACGAGGAACAAAGTAATACTGCGAAGTCCCGTGGTCAGAGGTGAACTTCGGTATAGCAAGTATGTTATTGTTCTCTTAATTCTGAGCATGAAAGGCATTCAATCCTCCTGAGTGTTACGGTAACAAACAAACATTACATTTTATTTGAAACACTTAACACCCTTGAGTCGGTGTGTATTTGCCCTTACTTATGCACAGAAACGGCGAAGATCATCCGTCATGCAGCAGATAAACAACACGCGGCCTTCTTTGGGAGTGTTAATTCACAAGTGTCACAGAGCTGAAAAAAGTGTGAGATTGTGTTCTCGGGCTCCAAGAGTTTCACGGCTTGCCACTACAGCACCCTCATGTGTATACGCAGCAGTTAACGTCTCTGCGCAGAAAAGCGAATATTTAGCCAAGATCACTCATGGAGATGAGAGTTCAACACACAGACGAAGCAGCAACTGAACAGTGTGGCACTGGTCACCAGAGATGTGGCATCGTGCGGGTTCTCCAAATAGGACTTAACATAACTGGATCTGAAAGAGTGAATCCAGCACTTAATACATCGTGAACAGAAGAGGGTTACCAGGAACCAAGAGCTCACTGCGTGTATCCCCTACCTGCAGCTACTCGTGTGTGTGTGTGGCACGCTTCACGACAGAATGGCAGAACACTATCAAGTATCATCCAACACAGAGCAAATAAATACATTTTACATAAGACTATAACTTAAATTGACTGGCGGTCAAAACTATGGTGAAGATCTGGTGACCCATTTAAGGAGTCAGCTGGTAAACACCTCAATCCTAGTACTGAAACGCAGGTTTGATTACATGTTCATGGCCAATACACTGTCGTCTTTAAGCGTGGTTCCTGAACTAGTCTGCGGGCGGCTGCGTTTCAGGTTTCATTGGTACGAACAGTTAACAACTTATGAAGCAATCATCTTTTTTGAGCAACTTTGATGATGTAACTCAACCAGAATCCAAGCTGAGGAGTTCATCGACCATACAGGCTGGTTCTGTCCGGCCTGCTGTAGTCAATCCACCTGAGCAAACAAATCTTTCCGATAAACGGGTCATACGTTTGCCTTTAGGTGCCGATTCTTAAGTAAATACTTATAAAAAGGTACAAAATGTTCGATATCGACTTGAATAAACGAAAAAAGAATATTTTAAAGAAAGCGGCGAGCAGGAAACAGGAACTTTCTGCCGAACTTGAATAACCAGACGCACCTCACCTTCGTCAGCCTCCAGAAACATTTAGAAACTGATAATCCTGTCGTTTCTCTAGCAGGCATCTTTTAAACCAGAGACTCATGTCGTTTACCTCGTCAGTAGCAAGTTAAGAAATAACCGTGTACAGCTATATTTACATTTCATATGCAAACATGTAAAACATTTTTTTAAAAAACCACCCGGCACTCACCATACTGTTTGGATCTCCAAGTCCCATTTTCTAAACTAGTTTCCGTTGGGTCTGCCAGAAGAACACATTAAACGCCAATCTTGTGTTTTTGTAATGAATATCGTGTAAGAAATGTTATGTAGTCTGACTAAAACGGCTGAGGACAGACGTCGCCGTCCTGTCGTTAACTTCCTGGTTCTAGCGCTCTCGTTCTCTTCCTCGTCCACCTGCGCTATTAACCGTCCAGAACCGGTGCACTCACACGGGCCGCCGCCGGGGGGCGCCAACGGCGCCTGCACCTCCAGCAACAGGTAGCGTGTTTACCTTTTGTTTTCAATATTGACATGGCGGGCTAGTGTTTGCATGGTTAGTTTGTGTTCATTTCGACGAATCGGAGCGTCTTTACATCAAAGTGAAAGGTTAAAAATGCCTGCAAAACCAAATAGGCGCGCTCAAGGGGATCTGTGGAAAACCTCGAACCCCCTCATCGGTCCTCGTTTGGTCTCGCAGTTTAAGCCGAACTCCACCCGGCTTTCACTGGGGCCTATGCTATGCTTTAAACTATGCGAAGCATGTCGTCATTTGCATAATTCACATTCCGCAGTTCGCTGAAGTGTTTTAAACTGGAAGGCATCAAATTTTCTTGTACTAAATTACGATAAGACTGAGGTGCTGATTCTTGGACCCAAAGCTGCTGGAATCAATTGGGCTGATATTCCCCCCTAGATGACTTCTCATTAACACCTAAATCTACCGCAAAAAGCTTAGGTGTCACTATTTATTCGGATCTTTCATTTGACACACATATATGCAATGTCACTAAGGCTGCCCTTTTTCCATTTACGTAATATGAGCTGAGACACTCACGCCACAGCGGGCGGAAATTATCATAGTTAGGCCCGCCCACTAAGAGGGAAGATATGATTGGTCAATTTTACTGTCATTTGAAACTGGCATTGCGATGAATTATAACTGCCAGGCCCTCTGAGGTATCACAGTCCTCATAAGGGGGAGACACAGGCCCACAGGCTTCCACTTAACCCCTCACCTTCCAACACAGATTGAATAGACACGGGTGAATAATTTATTTGCTTATATTTTTGTAATCGTTTAGATTGTCAAACAAAGTAGATAAAATATATATATATTTTTAAAGTATATAGTGTGTGTGTTTATATCATCCTGTGCTCGTCTTTGTCAGAGTCTCGTCACTTTGTGATTTTGTTAAACGTGCGCTGTTCACTACAATAAACGTGAGTGTTGCACCCTGAAACCACTTCATCTCACACACACTTTAAAGGCCGGTCCATGAAAATATTGTATGACGTAACCGATCCGTGGCACAAAAAAGGTTGTGGAGCACTGCTGTGACCCATCTCATCTTTGGTGCTCCTAAAATGCAGGATTTCTTTTAGATCCAAAAAATAAGACTACAGCTGGAAGCAGCTTTCTCCTTTAAAGCCCCTCAGTTATCGACTAGCCTTCCAGCTCCGATCCGAGTTTCTGACACAGTTCCAATCATTAAATCTAGACTTAAGACTCACCTGTTTAGTCAAGCCTTCAGCTAAAATTCCCCTTGTAATAAGGTGTAGGGGCTTGGGGGCCCCCAGACGCCCTCATGCCTGTGGTCACCTCTGAACCCCTCCCTTTAGTTATGCTGCTATAGATTAGCCTGCCGGAGCCACATGCTAATCACTGGCACGTGAGCTATGTACGTTTAAATCAGTGGTGGTTTAAATTCATGTCCACTCAGTCTGTATTGTATATATTTTTTGCATGCTTCTACCCAAGACGATTCTATACAAGCACCTAGGAGATGGTCTGGGTTGCCAGTGGATGTACTGATGCCGGGGTTGGATGTGCCATTGCCACATGAGGACGTGCTGATGCTAGCTCCTACCTGAGGCTCACCATCTGCACCAAAGGGACTGTGACTACTTGGCCTGGAATTAGAACTACAACTATAGAACTACATTGGGACTACAAATATGGACTTGTGTTAACGGGCCGCCCAATGGAGGATGGGTTCCCTTTTGAGTCTTGGTCCTCCCGAGGTTTCTTCCTATTCCCCACCCTATAGGGAGTTTTTCCTCGCCACTGTCGCCTCTGGCTTGCTCATTAGGGATCTGGACCCATATGATTGTAAAGCTGCTTTGTGACGTGTTGTAAAAAGCGGTATATAAATAAATTTGACTTGACTTTTAATGATCCATTATATAGTATAAAAGGGATAAAAGGAATAGCATAAAAGGAATACTCCAACATAAAAAACAATTACTCACCATATGGTTTAAGAGGACTAAATAAAAACAGTTTTAATGGAACAAATGGGTGTCCAGTTCCATCTTGTTCTTCAAGGAATAAAAATGAGAACGCCGACTTGCCAAAGCTTGCTCAAGCCAAGAATCAAATTAAAACTAATCCCATCCAGCCTGTTCTTTAACAATTCATGAAATGTAAAGAGGGGATGGAGGGATTACAGAGCAAAACTCATACTGTACAAAACGTTGCATGCATGTGTCTTCATTGTCCTTGTCTGATGATGATGTCGGACATGTCGTCCACTTTGTGAAGCTCCAGGTTCTGTTAGTGTGAAAACAGAAGACAGACTTTATAAAACGCCGTTTCAAGTACAACACCAAATACTTCAGAACTGAATACTTCACATCAGTTGAGAAGCTTCAGATGTTGAAGAGATTCCTGCCCTAGTTTGCTTACAAAAAGTCAAAAGGGTGGGGCTGAATCTGAGCAACCATGCACGTCAAACTCTCCACCACCCCGCTACGCCCTCTGGGACATGCACCACCACATGTTTCCAGTCTCGCTGTATATAAACAGGTCTTGTAGAGGACCAAATGATTGTAGACAATTTTGTTGGGTTGTGGCAAATGTACGCTCTGGTGCATGAACATGTATGAAGCCCCTGCAGGGATGGATGGATGGATGGATGAGATGGTTTCATAACAGAAACCAAAGGCCTTCAACCAAAGTTATTTATATACGAGCACCAGTGATAGCATGCCGTAATCCTATTGGTCAATGCCAAGGGACGTGGGAGACGTCTGACTAGGGGGGGTTCTTATTGGGCGTCTACCATTTGAAATTTGTCAGATACAACAAAAAATGTGTGAAATTCTTGTAGCCATTTTCTGGGTGTCTGGGGTTTTTACACGTCACTGCTGGACTTGTGTGATGGGGTCACACCCAACACCACACAGCCAATAGTGGTGAAACCGACCAATCATAAAGGGAGAGGGGTGGCCGAGACAAACGGCTTGGCAACAGGAAGTAGACTGTAACAGCCTGGTGCCTGGTGGGCGGAGCCATGAACCGAGTGGACCAGCGTCGGACACACACAGAGCGGCGAGTGCAACACGCACCTTCTCGTTGGCGAGATGCAAAAGGGCGACAAAGGCCAGCGAGACGGACAGGTTGTTGGCCATGGTGGACGGCAGCCTGCAACAGGAAGGAGATGAGACACGGCGTGAAGGTGCGCCCCCTAGTGCCCAGCGTCATTAACACACGCAAGAGACTCCGACAGGAATTGTGGGGCCAATAATCCAACAAACAAATAAGCAGAATCTAGAGGCCCGATGCTGGAGACGTGGGGTGGGTCTCAGCTGGGCCATGTGCTCTATAATGAGCACCGAGTGATGGCACCGGACCAGGGGTGCTGTGATGCGAGGGGGAACGGGCTCACTGTAGAAACCAAATAAGTGTGTGTTTCTGAGCACCACAGGAAGCTCATCAACACTGACATATCTGACTAAAGACGTGTGCTGCAGAACACGGTGAGGCACCTCTGGAGGAGAGTCCTTGTGGACTGGCTGAAGGACTTCTCACCCACGACGTCTGTGGACGTGTCCTCCTCCACCCGCTTAAAGAAAATAAACACACACACAGGATCAAATCCTAAGAGCACTTTCACTAGTGAAGAAAAATCATACCATAGACAGTACTGGATATTTACACAAACGCCACACACACACACTCACCGTGTCTGGTGTCTCGGGGGTGTCTGTTAGAAGCGTCCACATGCTGGTCTTCAGCCTCTTCATGTCCATCTTCTTGGCCGTCCTGGCATAGTTAATCTCGATGATGTTGACCTGGGAGAGACACAGGCGACAGTAAGCAAACCCGCCTCGTACACGATGACCAATCTAGCAATCTACAATAAACACGGTGACCAGGAGAGGAAATTAAATCACGCTCTCTGTAAGGATTTATATTTATTATTTACACAGTATTACTAATGTCTATGACTAATATCACTCCGCGTGTGTTTTGAAGTTTAGCCCAAACATCCCTGCTCCTACTTTGTGGGGCTCTGGGACCAAACAGTCTCCATATGTAGAGGTGCTGTCTGGGTCAAAGGTCAAGGGGTTCAGCCTGTCATCTGATCCTGTGAAGCCTTCGGCATCATCATCATCACTATCCCCCACCTACACACACACACACAAACACACACACACACACACACACACAAACACAGAGTGCAGGACATGTTAGAACCGATGACGGGCTCCACTGTCGTACAGGACAGGACGTTAAGTTGAAGTGTGTGTGTGTGTGTGTACCTGCAGCCCCGGGCAGAAGTTGGCAGTGTCGTTGGCATTGTTGTAGTCGTACTCTCCGAGGTCCTCACCCACCTCTCCCGACAGCCTTTTCTTCCCTACGGCACTGAGCTGCAGCGCACAGGCATTGCACAGAAGACACATCGTAAGTCAGATCCCGATCGCGGGGGAGGAGGAGAGAGAGGTTAAAGGTTAAAGGGGGTCACCGTGTTGGTGGGCTTGAGGCTGAGCTGGGAAAGGTTGCTGAGGGGATACTGGAAGTCAGACGGCAGTGTGGTTTTCTTGTTGGTGCTGTTCAGGGCAGACTTGCTAATGGTGGTCGCTGCCTGGAAGCAACAAGGATAGAGTAAGTATTGAGAGAGAGAGAGAGAGAGAGAGAGAGAGAGAGAGAGAGAGAGAGAGAGAGAGAGAGAGAGAGAGAGAGAGAGAGAGAGAGAGAGAGAGAGAGAGAGAGACACACTCAGGACTGAAAGAGACACTCAGGTCAGAGAGAGGGGGGGAGAGAGAATATGAATCTTAATGTGAAAGAAAAAGAAAGAAGAAAAATAATGCCAAAGAAGTATAATGTAATCAGGACTACCCCAACCCCATAGTGTTGGGAACTGCCTGGGGTTTCTCATGGAAATATCAACTAAGCACTTTTTAGTATTTCCTTCAACTACATTAAAGCTTTCATCACGGTTAGGAAATTTTGCTCATTCCTGACCCTGATTAGAATACTCTCCTCTTAATTATTAATCACTTTTTGATTAAACTCGTTTGGAACAAGGTGGTCCATCTGGGTTTCCAGGTGACGGAGCTGTATTCGACCAGACCAACGGGAACTTCACCAACCAGCGAGCGGGATCTTACTCTGGTGGTGCGGAAGTAGTTGTGGAAGTGAATATCTTCGTTGAAGTCGATAACCATGGGGCTTTTCGCCGCCCTCTTCTTCTGTTCCGTCTCCGGCCTGTGATCCCCTACAACAGACGCAAAGTCACGTGAATGGCGCCCGGGTCCGCCGCGTTCGTGTGCCGTCATCCACGACGAGCTTTTGGACTTACGCTTGTGGGTGGGTTTGAAGAGCCAGTATCCCGGGCCGACCCAAGTGGCCATGGTGCGGGGGCTGAAATAAGAGTACTCCCTGGGCTGGTCCGACAGCTGAAGGCACATGGCAGTGATATCCCCCTCTCCTATTGGTATAATCCCCCTGAGCAGAAACATTGTATACTTGGTGTCACATTCAAGGAGTCAGGTGTCATGAAAAAAGTGTCTTTCTGAGCTCAGGGAAGGAAGTGACTAACAACAGAATGACTGCAGGCCTGTATCTTGACCCAGCCCTGAAAGATATCTGGACCATGCGGTCAGGGTATGAACTGAGGGACTGAACTGATTGTGTGGAGAAAAAACTGGAGACTTCCAGCCGTAGGAGGTGTGGCAGGTTGTACAGTGGGTCAAGCACATTGTCTTGTGAGATAAACATGGCACACTGAGATATTAAACAAACATTTTGTGTGAGCCAACGTGCAAACGCAAGCGATTTAACGCAAGCGCGCACATGCCAGTCAAACGTCACCGCTCGTCTCTCACTGCGCTCTTGCGGGGCTCGTTCGTGTGCAGGCGTCTCGCTTCTCTCCGAACTCCTCCCCGCCGTCCCCGTGGCCTCCGTCGTCTTCGTCCGCGTCGAAGTGGTCGGCCGGGCCGGGCGCAGCGTCCTCGTCGGGCTCCACGTCGGCGTTGACGTCGAACGCGTGCTCTCCCTGCTTCATCTTCTCCAGGAGCTGGTTCAGGCTGGTGTCCTGCGGCGAGAAGACAGATAATCCCTCAGACCTGCTCGTTTCTTACCATCCACGGTTTATGGTTCAGCAAATGAGCTAGCAAGAACTGTGGAGACGACAGCTGTGACTGGGCTGGCCGGAAACTGAGACGAAACCATGACACTTTAGAACCTCTTCAGGACTAAATACAGGTTTTGTCAGAACAATCAAAACAAGAACTTGCTCTCTCTATGAACATATGCAGGTGAAATTTCTATTTAACTGCTTAGTAAACGGATGCAGCTTTACCTGTCCAGGTGTCCACTGAGTGAAGGAGAAATCCTTTAGGGAAGGGCAAATAACCCTGTCCTCTAGTGACTTTAGACTAGCTGTAGGTTTGGGGGAACAATATACCAACAATTACAAATAAACACCATAAAACAAACAAAGCAACTTATTACATACACATTTATCAGGCATGAAAATGGGTCAGGGGTTAAAAAGGTGAGAAGACGTGTGTGTGTGTGTGTGTGTGTGTGTGTGATATATATATATATATATATATGCCGAATATAATCAAGTCCATAATAGTAAAAATACCAAAATTAACCAAAATTGAAGCAATTAAAGCAATAATGAAAAGTGGCCACCCTATATACAACCAGCTTTGTTCACTCACACAACACATGCATCTTGTGCTGTCCATATTTTATTAAGAAGTGAACAATAATAATTGAACTATTGAACATAGATATACTAAACATAATACATGTCAGACATGACATTCAGACACTGTCAGATTCAGAGATAAAAAAAAAAAGATTTTAACTTGGAGGGGTGCGAGTAAGAAGAGTAGTCCATTGAAACGCAGAGTGCGGATTTGTTTACTTCTCACTTTAGACCCGCGGGGACGCTAGCGAAAAATATTGACCTGTTGTCAATGGATGGAGCCAGATCCGTAAACGCGAGAAGCCACTTTCGTCATTCCAGATGGCTCAGTCAAAACCATTACGTCTTAATAAACCAATAAATAACATCAGTGGTGAAAATGAGTGTAAAAAATACCAGGGTTCACGTGTTTTTATTTTCAAAAAGGGGCTAAAGCACAGGGTAGACTCCAATGACAAGAGTTTACAACTTCATCTTCAACTTTTTCAGCCCTGGTGTGAATGTTAACACACGTCCCTGGATTCACCAGTTACAACTACAGACACACTAGAAAAAATCTTGTTTCTTATTTTATGTCACCGTTAACTACACGGGGTTGACGCAAACTTAATAGGCCTATCTAGCTACCTATTTATCACAAGAGCTTGTCTAGCTCTGACAGTGTTCAACGCTGTAGCGAACGGCAGTAAGTTTGTTTTACCGCAAAATATGAAAACGATTGAAACCATTAATCACCCTATTAAATCCACTGGTAAATGTACGATCTGGTAAATGTAGTGGTAAATGTACGATCTGGTTAATGTAGTGGTAAATGTACGTTCTGGTAAATGTTCGCTCTTCTGCCTTGTCCCCGGTGTAAATAACACTAGGTCCTGTTCCTCGTCCTGCTTAGCGAATAACATGAATGAAGAACGTTCGTATGATTGAAACACAATTTGGCCTCTATGATGGATCTGGGCAGAAATTGCTGGCCACTGTGTCATTGAAATTGCCGATTTCGGAAGTGCTCTGTTTGCTTATTAAGTCTATATATATATACACACACATCTCCCGACCCTCATCGGATCTACACGATTCACGCAGGTCACCCTTTTCAACTTCAAAACGGTGAATTTCGCCGAAAGGTGACAGATTTTCATGCCTGATTTATGTATGAAAAAGAAGTGTAGGAAAAACGTGAGAAAGCAGCCGGCCTCCGCCTGGCTCCTCCCCTGGGCGTGCGTGGCATACCTATGAAGGGCAAGGCGGGCGTGTGCTGGGCGGGGGCCGAGCGGGGTGGGCGGGGCTGTGCGGAGCAGCGTGAGATGGGAGGGGAAGAGCAGCTCACACCGGCCGTCCTCGCTGGAGAGCACGGAGAGGAACACACCGGCCGTGCTGTTCTCGTCGAACGACGCGGCCATACGCTGGAACATGGGGTCCACCTGCACGAGGAAACGTCTCAGATTTACGGGATGGGGGAGGGGTGCGTCTCAGATTTACGGGATGAGGGAGGGGTGCGTCTCAGATTTACGGGATGGGGGAGGGGTGCGTCTCAGATTTACGGGATGAGGGAGGGGTGCGTCTCAGATTTACGGGATGGGGGAGGGGTGCGTCTCAGATTTACGGGATGGGGGAGGGGTGCGTCTCAGATTTACGGGATGGGGGAGGGGTGCGTCTCAGATTTACGGGATGGGGGAGGGGTGCGTCTCAGATTTACGGGATGGGGGAGGGGTGCGTCTCAGATTTACGGGATGGGGGAGGGGTGCGTCTCAGATTTACGGGATGGGGGAGGGGTGCGTCTCAGATTTACGGGATGGGGGAGGGGTGCGTCTCAGATTTACGGGATGGGGTGCGTCTCAGATTTACGGGATGGGGGAGGGGTGCGTCTCAGATTTACGGGATGGGGAGGGGTGCGTCTCAGATTTACGGGATGGGGGAGGGGTGCGTCTCAGATTTACGGGATGGGGGAGGGGTGTGTCTCAGATTTATGGGATGGGGGAGGGGTGTCAAGGGGTGATCTCACTACTCCGCCCTTTCAAAGCATAGGGGGGCTTTATTGTTTGAACAGGCAGCATGTGATGGATGTGTGACACGGCTACAGGTAAACATCACAGCCAATGAAACAATGCTGCTATCTGAGACAATATTTGCTACTGGGACACGAGCATAGTCCATATGTTTCAGTAACGCAGTAATGAAAGTAGTTCCGGCTCCATCATCATGGCCTGGCTGCATTAGACATTTATGACCAAGGGTAGTGAGCTATGTAGTGTCATCCTACAGCAGGTATCACCAAATGGCGGACCGCGGTCCGGATCCGGACCCGAACGCCGTCCTGTCCGGACCCAATCACATTCCTGATTAACTGGATACGGACCCAAATGCCAAAACAATTTTAACGGGAGACTATATTTTAAACCGGAGAATTTATTTTCAGACGTTACGATCACCACCCATTTGAGTGTTACGTTCGCCCCCCCGCTCAACAACTTTCGTTCGCCGCCACCCCCCCCCCCCCCCGCTCAACAACTTTCCTTTCGTTCGCCACCGCGGACCCGGACCTAAGGTCTGAGCTATCTGCCAAAAATGGACCGCGGAAAGATTTAATTGATTACCCCTGTCCTACAGGCTAGAGAGCACCGCTCGTATGAGCACAGCCCCCAGATACACAGCCCTTGTACTTCGGAAAATCCACAATTTATTCATATTTTCCCCATTCGACCTATACCGTGGCGTCAGGTGCGATGACGCAGTGGCCAGTGCGTTGGGATAAGCGTCCAGTGATTAAACCAACCAAACGGGGACAGAGTTTGTATTCAACAGCCAGGACTCGGGCCCAGAGCCCAGCTTTTACCTCACACTTCATCTCGGCCTCCGAGAGGTTGATGTTACTCAGGTTCTGCTCCACTGTCTTCTTGGGGGGTCGTTTCCTGGGGGGCTGCTTGACCGCCGCCTGCTCACCCGGGCTGCTCTCCGCCGGTTCCGTCTCTTCCGGGCCTGGGAGATGTTCACCAGAACAGGGTCACCCCACAGGGGACCGTTAATGGCACCAGACCAAACATCTCAATGAGATTATATTGGTACTTAATACAATTCTGAGATGACTTGCAAATTACAGTAACACATTTACGAAGCCCTGGTCTCCTTGTGATTA
Source organism: Brachyhypopomus gauderio (assembly GCF_052324685.1). Lineage (NCBI taxonomy): Eukaryota > Metazoa > Chordata > Actinopteri > Gymnotiformes > Hypopomidae > Brachyhypopomus > Brachyhypopomus gauderio. The sequence goes on along the minus strand of NW_027506912.1, from coordinate 445,974 downwards.
GGGTTATTTACCCCCATCGTACACACACACACACACACACACACACACACACACCTTCAGTTCTATCTACATCCACTCCACTATCAAAGTGAATCTGCCAATAATAGTGCTTTTGAGATGCAGACAGCCAAGCCCACCACCACACACCTTCTTTTGGCTTGGTCTCCGAGCCCAGACCACCCAGCACTCTGTAGGCATCTGCATGGACGGCGTCCACCCTCACCGCATAGATCTTAGTGCTGGCATCCAGAGTGCCTGCAGCCACCTGGATGTAAGGGCACACACACACACACACACACACACACACACACACACACACACACACACACACACACACACACACACACACACACACACACACTCTAATCCAACAACACCTGCAGCAGGTTTTACAGAAACCTTTACACAAAAGCCTAAAAACTCAGTAATACTGTATTCCAATATTGTTACTATTAATGTACAATGCTATTATTATATTGTTAAATTATAAGTTACATTATTACGTTATAAACAGCTTTTAATTTTTTGCCTAAAAGCTCAATGACCTTTTCATATAGAAAGTTCAAGGTCTATTCAAATAAGGAGAAAGAAATAAAATGTGAAATAAGGAGTTAATCACTGCTACTGGGCTATAGTGTGTTTATAGAGAAAGTACAGAAAGCCAAGTAATCTGTAAAAAGTCAGAAGTGAACAATGTGCATGACACACACACACACACACGCACGCACGGCCGGCCAATGCAAAACTGGACATGTGGTGCTTGCTTGAAAAACAACCTTGAAGTTGAGTTCAGAATCTTTCTGCTTGAGAATGTCAGCCATGTAATCAATGAGGTGCAGACCAAACGCATTCTTGGTGGTGATTTTCTGCACAAGGTAAAAGGACAGACAAACGATATTGCTCACACACTACCAACCATGTGAGAATGTTAAACAAACACATCCGCGCGTTTGGACTTTAAGGACAGAGTTGATGGAGTCTGAGCGCTTGATGAGTGCATGCATTCCAAATCCACCTACATTTTCAGTCGAGAGCTTGATGCATGTGGAATAATGCTCAGAGATCTGTGCGGACGACAGTTTCGGCACTGCGGCAGGGGTGCCTGAGGCGCTGTAATTTCAAATAAATAAAAAATAAGTCAATTCCTTGTAAACTAAACGACACATGACATTAGGGGCAAGTGATGGAACCGGACGACTACCTGCAAGACGCCGCCTCGCTGAAGGACTCCCCCGCGACCCTGTGGAGGTCTATCACCTTAGACCTGCGCCTCTGCTGTCTCTCCTGCTCGTCGTCGTTGCCCTGGATGGAGCCCAGCAGCGGGGTGCTCGCCGCGGACAGGGCCGCTTTGGGCCCCAGTGCCGGGGAGGCCCACTGTCGTGGTCGAGGGGTCGGGGTGTTGGCTGCACTCATACTGTCTGCGGATTTAAACCTGTGTTACTGAAGTTAGACAGCCAACAGAGCTCCCCACATCTTTAACCCTCCCAGGCCTAGGCCTTTTTGGCTGTTTAAGCATGGTTTCATAAATGTGTCTCTAAACATACTTAATTACAGCATTTCACACACATATCTCACATTAAAATGTTCAGAACAACCTCAGCTCTCTTCCTAATGAGGTTATATTGACTTAGAGTATTAATAAATAAATAATATGGTCCTAAACACCCATTGGTGTTTTTTAATTAAAGAGACCCATTGGTTTTTAATTAAAGCTTTACTCAGGTAAGCCCAGTGTAAAAATGAGCTCGGTATAATCCCGAAAGAACAAGAGTTTAAACACTTTAGTTTAAGTTTCGCAGCGGTTGTAGTTGTAGTTGTAGTTGATCAACAGACATGAACCAATCTGAGCCTACAGCAGCTACACGCTACAGTAAAGAAACTTACTAACACGGTTTACGAATAAACACACAGCGTTATATCCAGCACTCGAAACCCACCGTACGCGATGGCCAACGCGGTTATGTGAGGGGAGATTTATAAAAACAATAAGAGCTTTGACAACACGATGTCGGAGGAGAGGAGACGACGTTAACGCCGCCGGTCGGAACTGCCGGACCCTCGTTTGAAAATGAGCGCGGGACGGTTACTACGTCATGGGGACGCAGTGACGCAGGACGTCGCGTTCGCGCGCCGACACGTGAACCCGCACGCGTGACGTTGTATTTACTTATTTATTTTCTACGTTTTACAATACCAAGTGGAATAGTTCGTGTGGCCTCTTATTAGAATGCAAAATTACGGTGGCACGTTTTAAACTAGAAAACATAGTTAGGCTTAGTTTACGACAGCTTGTGGTATTTGTGAATATTATTAAATATGTGTCTACTTCACGGTCACAAGCGAGTAATCTTGTTGAATCTTGTTGACTTGACTACAGTGTTTAAAGCTTCATTTGGAATAGGCTATATATCCTACTTTAAATATTTACAGTTCCGCAAAAATAAAATCACAAAGTGCCACACGATGGCAGTAAAGTTGTATAAAAGCACTATGAACGTGCCTCACCATCAACTATTTAGTTTTTTAGGACTGCTAACAAGCGTTTGCCAATACTTGAGCTACATTTTCAAAACTCTAAACACAGCGACACATACCTCATAGAAATAGCTAAATAGTTAATAATAGTTCTTAACTAAATACCAACTCTGCATTTCACAATGCAAACAAAGTTGCCTCTATAAACAGCAACTTTGTTAATACACAGCCAACCTGGTTCAGTATCCAATCATTCTTTCAAACGCTCTATTCGAGATGAACATAAGGTCAATCACTGCACAACCACTGTTGATGGCATTACAGTAACAGTATTACATGTAATTAGGGTGAACAGACGTCCTCTTTTTCCCTGACATGTCCTACTTTTGAGACCTAAAAAAATGTTTTTTGAATTTCAAAATTGTCTGGGATGCATGAATACATGTAGGCCCTACAGTGCAAAAGTGTTTACAGCGTGCACGTGTGTAACGAAAGTGTACGTATACGGAGGAGTTAAAGAAAAAAAAACGTTCGACACCCCCCCCCCCCCCCCCCCCCCCCAGCTCAACGTTCGACACACACACCATCCACCGAAATCATTCACCGATACACCGATGACCCCCACCCAGCACAAAAGGTGTCCTCCTTTTCACAAACCCAAATCTGGTCACCCTACATGTAATATTTTACTCTCTCCCAGCAAACAACACACATTATACAGTAACATCTGTTGTTTTCTTTTAAGTCAGTTCTTTTTTACTGTAAGCCGCTTCATTTAGACTTTTTTCCCAAATGTGTGCATTTTTGGCAACACACTGTCTACACAATGAGTGATATTTACTGTTAGGTACTATATGGAATGTAGATTAGACAAAAAAGGAGTCAGTAACAGTTTTGCAGTAAAGGTTATACAGTAAAGTTTATTTTACTGTATTAGGAACATCACTGTAAATTGTAGCCTAACCCAAAAAAGAATTACCATAATTGTAAACATAAATAGCCATGGTACCATATGTGTAAAAATACACATATCCAAACAAAAAGCCACACAAGGGGGAAAAAACAGTATACAAACTGAACAGTCTTGTTAGGTCTAATCTAAACGGTTTTCAGCAGTTGGCTACATGTTTTCATCCACATCACATCTGATGTTGGCCCTTGCCATGCACCTGGGATAGAAAAGCTTGGTATGCCTTATTCACCCCTGGCAGTCTTCAGCTGAAATGTCTCTGCAGCCGGGATCCATTGCATCCAGAAGGGACATTTGGTCATGGGGCCGATGATCATACACCTTCCACCTCCAGACTGAAAAAAGTTCCTTAGTGGTGTTGAGGAAAGGCGAGATGGGCGGGAGGAAAAGGGACATCACTCTTGGATGGTCTATAAACCAGTTTGTGATGACATGAGAATGACAGAATGCTACATCGTCCCATCACAAATGTCCTCGTGTTTTCTCCCACCTGTTCCCTTTCTGCTTCTGGAACCAGTTGTTGGTAGAGTTCATTCAAAAACGAAAGAAGGAGGTCACTGTTATAGGGACCAATCTGGCATTTGTGAAGGACCAAACCAGCACTTGAGATTGCGGGACAAATTGTGATATTTGCTCCTCTCTGTCTGTATTTCAATTATCTGTATGTGCAAAACATGTATTACAGTAATAGCTTTTCACCTGCCTTAGTTTTTGCAGAACTTTGCATTTTATATGATATTTAAGGTTTTGAACCTTAGGTTTTAATTTTTGACATGCTGTGTGCAAGTATTTGTAAATAAGATGAGAATGATCTAGAATTTTGTTATTGGGTAACTGAAAATGTAAGCATTGTAGAAACATGTAAAATGACTGCACTTTGTGCAAAAACAACATGAATTGTACTGTCACAACACATGTTGTCACAATGCAGCTTTACAATCGTATGGGTCCAAATCCCTAATGAGCAAGCCAAAGGCGACAGTGGCAAGGAAAAACTCCCTATGATGGTGGGGATTAGGAAGAAACCTCGGGAGGACCAAGACTCAAAAGGGAACCCATCCTCCATTGGGCGGCCCGTTAGCACAAGTCCGTGGTCGCAGGGTGGTTCTACAGTTCTACAGTAATAGTTAAGGTTCTTGTTCCCCGTCCAAGTATTCAAAGTCCCTTCGGTGCAGGTGGTGGGCCTCAGGTAGGAGCTAGCATCAGCATGACCTCTTGTGTTTCCAGCCTTACGAGGAGTCATGAACAAATCAATTCTCTAATTCCACTAGAGTGTAGCAGTAACAATTTAATGAAATTCTTTAATGATAAGATTGATAAAATTAGGAAAAAAATTTGTAGTGTTATCTCAGAGCCTGTCTGGTCAACTCTGATGCCCCGTTAGAGTCCTATATAATTGTATAGTCCACTGAAGACTGATGTTGAGTTTACTGTGTTTAGAGTTTTGAAAATGTGACTACAGATTGGACAAACGCATGTTAGCAGTCGTAAAAAACTGTGTATCACCCCCCACACAACATTTTGAGTAATTGTGATGAGGTCAGAGATCTGTCTCACACAATATGGCATCCTAGAGACTGGACTTATGACAAATGTCAGTGGGGACTATTCTACGGCTCCGCCACTAGGTTTAACATTGTTAGTGATGCGTCTCTACATGATCTCTTTTATTTTTGCCAGCAAGTTTGAGGAAATTCCTGGGAAGGAGTTTTACATTCTGAACCTGGAATGTCCACCTGTGGTTATACTATAGTTCACGTTTGATCCAGATATGTAAGTTTAATGAGGAAACCATATACTTCATATAGATTAAACTGACCTATAGTTGCAAAACAAAGGTTAAATCTGACATCATGAGATGGTTAGCAGGGCACCTTTTGCACTTCAAGGCATTCCCTTCAAATGTAGATTGAGAAGATGTTGCTGAAACTTTGATCAAGAAATGCCTGTCCATCTTGTGATTTAATAGATCAGACTTCACAAATTGTTAGGCTAGCTATACTTTCTTGTTGGTGCAAGTATTGTAATTGTCTGATTCAGTGTTTCAAATGTTTTCTGTGAAAGATTTTGACTAAACGTCTTTTCGTTTCAGAATTGACATGGACTTCCCAAGCTTCTGCTGCTAGTAAGCCTGTTTAAATTACGTTATTGTGTCATAATTACTGGGAAACTGCTGTAGCACCATTGACACATCATCTTGTCTCAATGGTTGGATGGATACCTTGGAGTGTAAATACTACTAATTGTTATCTGTTCATCCACTTTAAAGGCAACTTGATAAGAAAATATTAATGTTTGGTTGTTTTTGTTGAAAAAAAAAGGGAAAATCGAAATGTGAATTAAAAAAATGTATTCTAATAAAAAAAAAATTGGGCCTCTTTTAGCAATTGTCAGCACATGTGGGGTTATTGTGTGATACTATTACTTCACTCAGTATGCAGATTCTAGGCCAAAACAGCAAGCCGGATTTGGCCGTAATATTTCTTTAGGGTATTATGAACGGCGTTTTTAAAAATTTTAATTGGAAGCCTTGAAACCATTTTTTCTTGAGGTTTTCTTTCTAAAATAACAAATCCAAATGTAAAGACATCCGGACAACACTGGTCTAATGGTGTAGCATACATTATTGTAGGTTTGTTAGAGATTTCTCTCTCTCTCGCTTTCTTTCAATCTTCCCGTCTCTCATTCTCTCACTCTTTATGATACAGTCACACCACCTACATGCTCACTAATCAAACACAAAGGGGTACCGAGGGATTGATTAGTTTGCCTGTGTGGGTTTACTGCAGAATAGGCGACTGAACGCAACATTGCAAGGTTAGAAATTAGCAAAGGGATCTTGAACCGCAACCAATTATCTCTTCCCTGCTTGGAGCGTCAGTGCCATCAGACTGCACTAAAACCAGTACCACTCTGCGTCAGTGCCATCAGACTGCACTAAAACCAGTACCACTCTGCGTCATTCATCAGACTGCACTAAAACCAGTACCACTCTGCGTCATTCATCAGACTGCACTAAAACCAGTACCACTCTGCGTCATTCATCAGACTGCACTAAAACCAGTACCACTCTGCGTCATTCATCAGACTGCACTAAAACCAGCACCACTCTGCGTCATTCATCAGACTGCACTAAAACCAGTACCACTCTGCGTCATTCGTTTCCGTTGTCTTCACAGCCTCTCCGGACGTTTGTCAGAGTCGCCTTGTTCAATTTCCAAGCTTATTAGGAACTCCAGGTCAAGGATGGGTAGCTATGATCGGGGACCCACTGAATTTTTATCCTTAATACCAGCGTCTACAGAACTGCCCATTTCTGTCACCAACAGACATAATCTGGTTTTATGTGACAGTAAGAAGTGTATTAGTGTTCATCACATGTTTATTCTCACCCAAGTAGAAGATACCTGTACCCATTTTCATCTGCAAATATCAAAAATCTGACATGTCAGCACATGGCACGGAACGTCATCTTCAGACATCTGTGTCATTGTCACACACCTTGTGATGTGGAGTGATTAGGAGGCAGACACAAACACTGAGAAGAGATTTATCTCAACAGCATCTGGGCGTAAGTCTCTCCTCTCAGGCCACCTCCTCTCTGAGACCGATCTCATCCCTGAGACCAGGAAATGACGACTCGCTGTCACGTGATTGCATAAGAATTTAAGCATGGCAGATCGCGAGATCACTCCTCTGCGTTCGCCCCCTACTACAGAAATAGTGCACTATATTGTGTCAGCTAATGGTAAATAGTACACTATTTCTGTGATAGGGAGCAATTTTGAATGCAACAAAGGGTTATATTATATTATATATATATTTTTAGCAAACATCACATACATTCATATGCAAAAGTTTGGAAACCTCTTGCCAAACGGAGTTTAATTTATTATATATAATATTATGAATTCATATTTATGTATAAATGAAACTCCGTTTGCAAATGTTTGCACATAACTGTATATTATAACCATGTGTAGGAATAGCGAGTTTAAATCATTCTTGCTTTCACTCCTGTATATTACATATTGTAGATAATAAGTAAAAAGTAAAAAAAAAAAAAAAAGACACTTTTCTAGGAAAAAGGAGTCCCAAAAAGCATGCAGACACACAGACACACACACACACACACACACACACACACACACACACACACACACACAGTGTACAAAACAAAAGAGAAAAAAACACATTTTCATTTATAGCCTTATCAATTGTTCGTCAGTCCAATTGGCCTGCTGTCAAGTAACCTTTGTTAAAAGTCGAACGCTAGACACTCAGATTTGTTTGGTAAACGGCACCTGTTATATTCCAGTGCAATACCGCCCCACACCAGTAGCTGGCGATCAAGATAATACAGGACCTCATTTCTGGGCCCACAGATGAGCTAAGCATCAGAGGTGAGATATACGGCCAGACCCTACTCGATTTATTAGACACAGATCCAGAATCATGGGCGTAATCACAATTACAGTTCAAAAAGCCATGGAACAAGGAAACAAACAACATGACTGACAGGTGGAGGCAGGGCTAGACGTGACATACTTGTGTCATCATCAAACACCTGTGTCATCATCAAACACCTATGTCATCATCAAACACCTGTGTCATCGTCAAACACCTGTGTCATCATCAAACACCTATGTCATCGTCAAACACCTGTGTCATCGTCAAACACCTGTGTCATCATCAAACACCTATGTCATCGTCAAACACCTGTTTCATCATCAAACACCTATGTCATCTTCAAACACTTGTGTCATCATCAAACACCTATGTCATCTTCAAACACTTGTGTCATCATCAAACACCTGTGTCATCGTCAAACACCTGTGTCATCGTCAAACACCTGTGTCATCATCAAACACCTGTGTCATCGTCAAACACCTGTGTCATCGTCAAACACCTGTGTCATCATCAAACACCTGTGTCATCATCAAACACCTATGTCATCGTCAAACACCTGTGTCATCATCAAACACCTATGTCATCGTCAAACACCTGTGTCATCGTCAAACCTAATCTTTTTAGCTCAAGTAAAACAGCATAAATTTTTTTTTGCTCTTGAATTCTAGAAAAGGTTTTTCAGGCTTTACCTAGGCTGAAGTAAGAAATCCTTGGCTTAAATGTTTCTTGTTTTACAACTCATCTTAAAAGGATCACTTGGATCTAATTTTAACAGGCTAAATGGTTCCTGCATGCTATATCTGTAGATGGCCAGTGGTGACCTGATTTGCCCTTCAAGAGAATGTCCTTATATGGTTTGGCTATTAACATATAGCCCTGGCAGCTATCCAGAAACAAATATGGAAGTCAACGAACCTCAGACCATATTACGCTCGTATCTAATTTCAATTGAGTAAGAGCACATTTCATCCTCCTTTGACTTCCGCTTCATGTCATTTACGTTTTGAGAACTGGAATTTTTCACGGTTGAATGACAGTGTCTTCTAATTTCCGATAACGTCTTTCAATTAAATGCTATTCACTGGCGACCCTCGTGAGTCCATAGAAGCTGCAGAGTGGAACTGTGGGAACACTGTTCTGGGGAGAGAAGATAAACCTCTATCAAAGAAACTCTACCACTGAATTTACCACCAGAACATGTTTAATGGATCTGTTGTAAGCTTCAGTGAGTGTGTTATTCAGAATGCTGTAAGCGGTGCTTGGTGCTTGTCTTTTGGTCAGAGCGTTTTTGAATTGGTACGTTAAGCACCGTTGTGTTCAAAAACAGCGGTGCACTTCGTCCCAGTTTCATAGATTTGCTGAGCGTGTGGGGTGGACAGTGTTAATTTCGTTGACGAATAATTTTCGTCATAGTTTTCGTCAACGAACCTTTTTTCATGACGAAAACGAGACGATAACTAAATAAAAACTATGCGAAGGGATAAAAACGATGACGAAATTAATGGACATTTTCGTCAACTAAAAAAAACGAGACGAAAATATTGGCCAGCGACGACATCTAATCAGACCTGATTTAGTTTAGTGAAAGGTAGGGATAAGTTAAGAAGAGATCCAATCGTAACTACTTTAGCGTACACGGATAGGCGGGACAAACCAGGTAACCATCCAATCAGAACTAACGTCTTCACATCGCACAGAACCCGGGAAGACCAAACCAGCCTGTGAACTGTGGTCACTCGTGAAATTCAACTGAATCAGCAGTGGAGAAAGGGAGAAAGATGAGCGGCGATATATGGACGCATTTCTCCTTTGACTTTGAGAAAAAGAATACGGTGTGTAAACCATGTGGGACGATGATGTTGGGAAAAATACGACAAATGAAACGACATCAGCGGTCTATGGCGTTGTTTTTACGGCACCCAGTTTTATATACAATGTAATATGCATTGTTCATAAACTACATATGCTTTTCAGGTAGAGCGGACCTACTGGTCATCAATGTTGTGTTATTGTTATGCTCAATAACTATAAGTTCAGGTCAACAAAGTTGTTTGGAAATTAGTTTTTGTATATATTGCACATACAAACAATAATATTCTGTAACTGGTTAATAAATGTTTCATTTTGTGCAAGAGTATATAATGACTATTACATCATTTATATTTTAGTCAACTGAATTCTTTGAATAATTAGTCGACTAAATTCTAATGATAATTAGTCGACTAAAACTAGACTAAGACTAAAACAAATCAAAAGACTAAATTATGACTAAAACTAAATGACATTTTAGTCAAAAGACTAAGACTAAAACTAAATCAATGTGTTTGATCGTTGTGTTTGATCGTTGTGTTTGATCGTTATTGCTAAAATCAGACCCGGCTCTCTACCTTGCGTGACCCATGTTGTCTATAATCAGTAAGGATCCATTCACCTTCGCATGGTGTGCGATCTCTCTAGTTTTTCACAAAATGTAAACGTAACGTTGAATGTTTCTAAAGTTTATTTAAATATTCAGACCACCATTTCATTATCATCAAGTTGTAACTAAACTGATTTCTTGTTACAAACAATTGATGCTCCATCCCTCTCACCGATACTGGATTACACTGTGGTTCCTAGTTTACTTGTCAGCAATCACTGATGAAGAAAAGCAATGACATTGATAAAACAGAAACCTCGCCTCAGACTAACAGAACGTCTTACGAAGAGGCTTAGTGACAAAAAATTGACAGGCCCGTTTGCGTTAGAGTTTTATCTGTGCTGTTGCACACTGGCTTGGCTGCGAGTTACCCACTTACCACCACTGAGGAACATGTTGTTTGGGTGAAACTACGTATTATGTGTAACTAATGCAGGAGGACTAGAACACAGCAATTACAGCATCGTCTCTGTTAAGGTAAGCAGTTCCAGTGAGGGAGAAGGACGGAGAGAGAGAAGGAGGGAGGGTAATGGAAGAGAGAGAATGCAGGGAGAATGTAGATATCATTAATGAAGACTTTAACATCACGACTGTACACACACACACACACACACACACAGAGCGGTGCTTTTTTGTCCGTCTTCTCCCTCTTCTCTTCTGGTTTTTTCTCTCAGTAGTACGTTCCTTATTCCTGCCCACCATGAGATTCCTGCCCACAGTGAGCTCTGTTTTAATTGTACACTCCCACAACCCCGTTTAATTCATTATTTGTAGCTCCACACAAGCCCAAAGTGTGTCAGCTATATCTTTGAACCAGCACCCCCCCCCTCTAAAAAAAAAACCCCAATCCCAAAAAACAAGCCCTATTACTAACGATCTGATTATTATTGGTGAAAGCGTGTCAGCATGCCCGTACATCTTTGTTGGGTGCAGATGGTTATGGCTGCATTGTGCTGAGATCTAAATGAGACTACCGAGGCACCTAAAGGTCTCCCTTCTGGTAACGGGTACCTGGTGGCTTTTGATGAATCTCAGGCTTGACGTCTGAAGTAGATCTCCGGCCTGACACGCACACTAATGAAATCAATGCGGCTGGGCGGTGCAGGGAGACGGAGTGGGTGGAGTTCAGGAAAGTTGTGTGATACACACACACACACACACACACGTGCATCGTACAGGTGATGAGAGATCAGTCTCCATCTCCCCCCACATGTTAATTACTGTACTGCCACCACACGCTCACGCCTGTAAACCTCACACACTCCTATAAGGTGGAAGCCAATAGGCTGGAAATAAAATGACACTATTTATACCGAATGTCTCGGCCAAAACAGGAGTGCCCCAAGGGCAAACACTTGCTCCGATGTTATTTATCTCCTGCGCTGTGGAAGTCACAATTGCAGTGCTGGTTGATTTGCATATGATGTGATTCCTTCCTGCCACTCCTGAAGTGCACACTGGTGTTATCTGACGTCTGGCACACCTGAGGCCAGGTAGCGAGAGCTTGCAGATTAACCGGTGACTTGAATCAGCTGCTTTAGAGCTAAGAGGAATGGTAGAAGTGAATATATATCATGGCTATACACACCCAGTCACTGAATTTAAGCTTCTAAAGACGACACATCCATCGTGTTACTTTGTCACACCATGGCTCATGGAAACACTCCAATGTCCATGAGTCCCCAGCAAACACCTGTTTGACCTGTTACCCTCAGGCCGATGGTACAGGCTGCTCAAAACTCGAGTAGGCTCAGGGACAGCTTTTCCCCAAGAGCCATCACTGCACTCAACAACGTAAATAATGGCAACAATCATTTAAATTCCCAAACCATGTGCAATACAACCCATGTAAAATACTTCACACGTGCAATATTATATAACATAGCTTGTGCAATATTCAATCATGGAAATAATCTACCAAACCAATTGTAAATGTGGCACTACTTATAAAACTTGTGTGTATTTATTGTCCCAACAACACCTTGGAGTAGAATCAAATTTCATTGTAATGCAAATCATAATGACAATAAAGGCGATTCTGATTCTGAACACACAAGGTCCCAGAGACAGAGGGACTAATACACAGATGCAGATGCAAAGAGAGACACACACGTTCACGTTGGAGGACGGACGACACTTATGTCCCACTTACCAGGAAGCAGAAGCCCTTGCAACATGATGCCATCAACGCTGCGATTCACACGATTTCTCCCACCTTGTCCCTCGCTTTCTCTCTCTTTCCATCTGGCACTCTCTATCTATCTATCTATCTATCTATCTATCTATCTATCTATCTATCTATCTATCTATCTATCTATCTATCTATCTATCTATCTATCTATCTATCTATCTATCGTACTAGTCATGTACATATACTATATTGCTAAAAGTATTCGCTCACCCATTCAAATTATTGGAATCAGGTTTCAATCACTTCCATGGCCACAGGTGTATAAAATTAAGCACCTAGGTTTTTACAGACATTTGTGGAAGAATGAGTCACTCTCAGGAGCTCAGTGAACTCCAGCGTGGAACTGTGGTAGGATGCCAACAAACACAGTCATGAGATTTCATCACTCCTAAATATTCCACAGACAACTGTCAGCTGTAGTATAAGAAAATTAGAATTAGGTAGATTAGGAATGGGATGTCAATTAAGCTCATATGTGAGTCAAGGAAGGTGAGCGAATACTTTGTCAATATAGTGTATATGTATGTGTGTATTTGTATGTGTGTAGTGTGTATGCGTGTATATGTATGTGTGTGTGTGCGTGCACATCTTTGTAAGGGGGGATGTGTGAGGAAGATATTATGAAGCTTTTGTTGCCACAGCAGTGACCGAGCACTTTCAGCAGGTGATATTTAACATCAAGACCATATGGAACACACTGATTTGCCTTCCTTCTAGGGGGTGGAGAGGGGCGGAGCTAAATCCAGCCAATGGCCAGATGTGGCTGAGCTGGAGTTTCCTGCCACACCACGACTCTTCCCACGAACAAATCGGACTTACTTGTTCCGTGTGATGGAGTAATTCACCCAGGGCTGTGACTGGGCCGTACCACAGATGCTGATCCGGATGGGTTTGCACATTAGTTAGTCCGCTCCACTATCACCCTGGAGATCGTTAGGGACGTGATTGGATTGGTCTCCTGCTTCAGGGCTATAATGAAGCATGTTTATTAAAGACCCAGTGTACTGGTAAGGCAGAGAGCCTCCCCTCCCATCTGCTGAGGGGCCCAAGATGTTGATCTCACCGGCCCTTTCGCTGTGTACAGACTTAATTAACGGCACTGTGCATGAGAGAGAAAAAAAGAGCAAAGGAGAGGGAGAGAGGGAGAGAAAGGAGAGACATTGCACTTTCAAATTTCTTCTTTCTGATTTGAAAATCAGACAAAAGTCGGTGAGTTAGATGCGGGAGGATGCGACTCACCCAGGGTTTAGTTCCACATGCCTGGATTCGTTAATTGCCTTGTGTCTGCACATACAATTTATTATGGAAATCAAATGGGTGATATAAATTCTAAGCGGGGCTTTTAGTCTTGGAACCTGTACACATCAAAAATCTGGCACTCTGGAAAGAGACGAAAAATGGATTAGAAAGACTCTTAAAGTTCGTGAAGCAATGTTGGGGTATGTAACTTCAAATCAATGGTGTAACTAGGATCTTCTGGGTCCCATACAGAAATATCTTGGTGGATCCCTGCTCCAGGCATTCTTTGTCCTTCAATTTTGGGTCATCATCCAGAGGTCTGGGATCTTGAGGGTCCTGCATAGTGCCTTAGGTGTTCCCAGGACTGCACTCTTCTGGATGGAGATCTCTGATGTTGTTCCTGGGGTCTGCAGGAGCCATTTTCCCAGTTTGAGCATCACAGCCCCTAGTGCTCTAACTATCACGTGAAACAGGTGCTCTCTGCTCCTGACTACACCTCAACTTCTACACCAGTTCTCCAGCACATCTGATACTCACTCCCACACTCTGCCTACCTGGACCATTAACTACTTACACTGGTTTCCAATATGTCTGTTCCCAACTCTGTCTATTTAAAGCCTTCAAACTCTTTTTACCCTTGCCAGACATTGCTACGACTCTCTCTAGCACAGCCAGCATTCTCACTGTCTGTCTGGCTTATGACCTTGTTTGTTCTTATGTATATGTCTTTCTCTGCTGTTGTCAGTCAGCAGACTGGGACTGATCTCTGGTATTGCATCTCTTGGCCTGTTATCTCGAGTTTGCTGTAAACCTTCTGTTGGATTATCCCTCTCTGAATAAATCTACCTCTTGTGAATCAGTCGAGAAGCGTTTGAATCCTGTCGGCTGCATGGTGTGTAAATAGTAAATTCTATTATTTGCTTGTTTAGTTACTATTTCTCTATGAAATCGATGCTTGTAAATCAGGAACTCTGGTGAAATGCATGCGGAATGCCTTGCACTGGGCAAAGTCATCTACTATTGATTTTAAGTCCAAAATCCTTCTTCTGTTTCCAGTGGACAGAATGCCAAGGCCACAAAGTCTCTCTAGTCTTATGAAGTCTGTTTCAATCAGCCAGCTCCTGTTTTAGTGCCCGATCTTCACAGCTACCACCAGTACACCACAGGATGTCTCCAACATTAACCCAATCGTTTACGCTAATGCCTATTTGTAGCACAATAAATAAACAACTTATTTACCTAACATACTACTGGCCAAAAACCTTTTGAAAATTTTTAATGGATTACTTTTCATAACATCATTTATCTGCTTGTCCACCACGAGTGAGATGCATTCTGAATAAAATGTGTTTAGCTACATGTGTTTTAGGTTTGGTTGTGGGACCTGATGGTAAATTACATATGTGTAACGTATTCCTTGACCCAACTGGCAATGTAGGGGTCCAGTCACTGCCTCTGGTCTCCGTGTGAGCCCCCCCCCCACTTTCAGCCCCACCCCCGGTAGTTACATCACCTTCTTCTAAGAGCAAAAGTGGAGATCTAGGATAAAATCCCATGGGTTTATAATCTGATTGATGGGGACGTGTAAGGCAGACAACATTTCCAGATCACACAGACAAGGGATGGCTTACTGCTCAACTGGCTACAAAGGATTACAGAGGAAATCGGTTCATTTTATCTGTCTGAACTGCATCTGACGCTTTCGATTTCTGTCCCTGCCCCCCACCATCACACACACACACACACACACACACACACACACACACACACACACACACACACACACGCGCACACGCACACACGCACACGCACGCACACACGCACACGCACACGCACACGCACATGCACACGCACACACACACACACACACACACACACACACACTACAGCTTCTCTGTTGCTGAATCTGGAACACATCCAAGTCATAATAACTAATTGTGTTTGATATTTGCTACATGCCTGGGAAAAAAAAGTTGACACTTCGAACGAGTTCTTACAGCTTTGGTTTGTGTCCAACAAGATTTACATAATCACTGTTGGTCTTAACTTAACCCCCGGGGTCTCTCTCTGTCTCTGACACTCCGTCTTTACTCAGCCTCTGGGTCTCTCTATCTCTCTGTCTCTCTCTCTCACACTGTAAGTTTTAACTTGGCCTATGTCAAAACTTTCTCAATTTCCCTGTGCCAATCTCACTCAGAGGAAATGCAAATGGATCAGTCCTGAAGTTTGTTTTTGACCACTTTTAACTCTCTCTCTCTCTCTCTCTCTCTCTCTCTCTCTCTCTCACTCACTCACTCACTCACACGGCCACACACAGGTTCCCAAAATGACTTTCTCATCTGCTGTCGATTGTTTATAGATTACATAGCTGTGGTTATAGATTTATATTGCACATTCGGTTACTGACATGCCAATATGGCAATGAAGCTGTTGACGTTAAAAGTCTCCTCTGCTGGAATACAGTAGCTCCTTCTCTCTTTGACAGAAAGGAGGTCTTAAAGGGGAGGTCTTAAAGGGGAGGTCTTAAAGGGGCAGACTTAAAGGGGTGGTCTTAAAGGCATGGTCTTAAAGGGGTGTCTTAAAAGGGGTGGTCTTAAAGGGGGGGTCTTAAAAGTGCGGTCTTAAAGGTGCGGCCTTAAAGGGGCGGTCTTAAAGGGGTGGTCTTAAAGGGGTGGTCTTAAAGAGTCGGTCTTAAAGGAGAGCTTCAAAGTTACTGTGGGATATGTTTTTTATTAATATCAGTTTAGTGGAATAATGAAGGTGTCTTTGCTGTGCACTTGGTAAACTTCTGAAAACAGTACACAGTAAACCATTTGTTATCCTCCACCCACGCCAACCTGCCGGCCCTCTCCACCTGTGGCCCCCCAACCCCTCCTTTGGACAGACACCTCCATAAGCATGTGATGAATGCATAGGATAACTGGCTCTATACCACCCACCTTTCAAACCTCTTTCCAAATGTTCACATCTTTAAAAACAGCAACAAGACACCCTGCCCTAATCAAGCTAAAGGACCAATCACGTCTCTTTCCTGTCCGTCAGCAAATGACGAGCCAGCGCCCCTGTCCTTCCGAAAATATCGATGCATTGAAACTACCCGAAATCACCTAGGCAACAGCGACAATTCTGGCAGCGAGAAGATTAGGCAGCCCTGGCGAGATCTCCTCATGGAGAAGCACAATGGTGGTGTAATTGCCAGAATAAGGGGGCGGCGGTTCCGGGCGGCGAGGGGCGGGGCTACCTGGCTGCCGCTGCCCGCGTGGTGCGGACGCCGCTCTGCTTCGGCCCGGCGGTGAGGGGAAGAAAGACAGAAACGTAAGGGAGTGAAAGAGAGCACATTAGAGAGAGAGAAACAGAGAGAGAGAGAGAGAGAGAGAGAGAGTCTCCCCCATAACAACTGCGGTCTAGCATGTGAGCAGACGCTAGCTGTGCTGCTAGACAGCTTTTTGTCGCCTGCCCTGTCTCCAGCAACGCTCTAAATCAGCCCAGTGAAGCAGCACTGCGTGACCCCCAGCAGGCCCTGGAGGCGGGTCAGGTGGGCGTGGGGGATTATGGGTGAGAGACTAAATTTGTCACGTCATCCCCAGACGGAGCTTCACCTGTGAGCTCTATGCCTGCTGGTGTAATAAAAACACAACAGTGACACACTGTGGGTGTGGTGGTGGTGGTGGGGGTGGTACCGTCATGTGGGATCATCATCGATCCTTCAGCCCTGCCTGGTTTGCTGAGCGACCGCTAATTGAAGCACCAGCTCCCTGACCTCACTTGAGGTCACAAGGGTTGTAATTATTGGCTATGCGGGTGACCTTCAGGGTGTGTGGCGCCTTCATGGTTCAGTACAGTGGTTCACGGTTTGGTTGGTGGTAGAATAAATCGAGTTTATACACCCCCATTGAGCCACACCCCCTCCTGATTGACACACAGAAATAAGAGTGTGACAAACACACTGAATTTATAGGAAATTTCCTTTAAGTGCTAGCTGGATTAAAAAGTGTATTTTTAGGTAAAATATAATAATATATCTGACCTAGATTCAAAGTAAACATTCCCACTCTTCTAAATGTTGGTAAATAATTGACTTTGAAAAAAATTACACCAAAATCTCAGCATAAATATTTTCATGTGTTTCTGTTATTTTTCGAATGTTTGGTTAAATCAAAGCAAACACATTTGCTGCTTAACTAGACAGTTGCAGCTGATGATGTGGGTGGAGAGAGAAAGAGAGAGAGAGAGAGAGAGAGACAGAAGGAGGGAGAGATGAAGAGAGAGAGGGAGAAAGATGGAGAACACATTGTCAGAAATATAAAGGAGACAGAGAGAATATGAATCTTAATGTGTCAATTGTTGTTAGGTTGTCAGTGCTTTGGCAGTACTGCTGTTAAATATGGGCATGCAGACAAACCCTGGTGAGTGGAGTGGAACTGAACTGAATGTGGGCAGAGTGAGAACTAGGACACGAAGGGGGTGTCATGATGTTCCAGGGACATTTAGGCAGCCCCACTGTTAAAGGAGTGTCTGCTGTATAAGGAGTGTCTGCTGTATAAGGAATGTCTGCTCTATCAGGAGTGTCTGCTGTATAAGGAGTGTCTGCTGTATAAGGAATGTCTGCTCTATCAGGAGTGTCTGCTGTATAAGGAATGTCTGCTCTATCAGGAGTGTCTGCTGTATAAGGAGTGTCTGCTGTATAAGGAATGTCTGCTCTATCAGGAGTGTCTGCTGTATAAGGAATGTCTGCTCTATCAGGAGTGTCTGCTGTATAAGGAATGTCTGCTCTATCAGGAGTGTCTGCTGTATAAGGAATGTCTGCTCTATCAGGAGTGTCTGCTGTATAAGGAGTGTCTGCTGTATAAGGAATGTCTGCTGTATAAGGAGTGTCTGCTGTATAAGGAGTGTCTGCTGTATAAAGAGTGTCTGCTGTATAAAGAGTGTCTGCTGTTAAAGGAGTGTCTGCTCTATAAAGAGTGTCTGCTCTATCAGGAGTGCCTGCTGCTAAAAGAGTGTGCTGTTAAAGGAGTGTGTGTTGGTAAAGGAGTGTATTTTGTTAAAGGAGTGTGCTGTTAAAGGAGTGTCTTCTGTTAAAGGAGTGTGCTGTTAAAGGAGTGTCTTCTGTTAAAGGAGTGTGCTGTTAAAGGAGTGTCTTCTGTTAAAGGAGTGTGTTGTTAAAGGAGTGTGTTGTTAAAGGAGTGTCTTCTGTTAAAGGAGTGTGTTGTTAAAGGAGTGTCTTCTGTTAAAGGAGTGTGCTGTTAAAGGAGTGTCTTCTGTTAAAGGAGTGTCTTCTGTTAAAGGAGTGTTTTCTTTTAAAGGAGTGTATTCTGTTAAAGGAGTGTTTTCTTTTAAAGGAGTGTGCTGTTAAAGGAGTGTGCTGTTAAAGGAGTGTCTTCTGTTAAAGGAGTGTGCTGTTAAAGGATTGTCTTCTGTTAAAGGAGTGTTTTCTTTTAAAGGAGTGTCTTCTGTTAAAGGAGTGTGCTGTTAAAGGATTGTCTTCTGTTAAAGGAGTGTTTTCTTTTAAAGGAGTGTCTTCTGTTAAAGGAGTGTGCTGTTAAAGGATTGTCTTCTGTTAAAGGAGTGTTTTCTTTTAAAGGAGTGTCTTCTGTTAAAGGAGTGTGCTGTTAAAGGATTGTCTTCTGTTAAAGGAGTGTTTTCTTTTAAAGGAGTGTCTTCTGTTAAAGGAGTGTGCTGTTAAAGGATTGTCTTCTGTTAAAGGAGTGTTTTCTTTTAAAGGAGTGTCTTCTGTTAAAGGAGTGTGCTGTTAAAGGATTGTCTTCTGTTAAAGGAGTGTTTTCTTTTAAAGGAGTGTCTTCTGTTAAAGGAGTGTGCTGTTAAAGGATTGTCTTCTGTTAAAGGAGTGTCTTCTGTTAAAGGAGTGTCTTCTGTTAAAGGAGTGTGCTGTTAAAGGAGTGTCTGCTGCTCTCCACTCCTGGTCCACACTTCTCGCAGCTCTCCCCAGTCTTCCCCTCTGTCTCCTTCTCACACACTCCCTCCCTCCGTAAGGACTCCTGTCCTCCCCTTTCCGCTTCCTAGTCCTTTGTCCCTGTGTTTTCCTGCTCCGTGGACCTTGAACACATGCACTTTAGCACTTTACACCTGAACGCCTGAGTGCTTTTAGCAGAATGACTGAAAGCGAGCATGGTCTGTGTGTGTGTGTGTGTGTGTGTAGTGTTGATTAGCTGTATCTCAACACCCAGCTGCTAGTTCACTTCTGTTATCTCTCCCTGTCTCTCTCTCCCTGTCTCTCTCTCCCAACACCTATTCCCATCAACTATGACACAGTGTAAATATAAAATGGTTAAACATTCTCGCTCATATTCACAGAAGGCACATGAATTTCTCTGTAATTGTGCTACATTAGCGGTGCCTGATGTGACTTTATTAAATGGTAGATCTTTCCACATCAGGCAGACTGAGAAAAATGTATTAAAAATGGATGAGAATGGTGTGAGTGCAGCCTACCCACCTGACATACGAGTATCTACAGTCATGGCCGAAAGTATTGGCACCCCTGACTTTTTTCCAGAAAATAGTATTTCTTCCACATAATTATTGCAATTACACATATTTTGTTATACACATGTTTATTTCCTTTGTGTGTATTGGAACAACACAAAAAACAGCGGGGGGGGGAAAGGCAAATTTGACGTAATTTCACACAAAACTCCAAAAATGGGCAGGACAAAATTGGCACCCTAAACTTAATATTTGGTTGCACGCCCTTTAGAAAAAATTACTGAAATCAATCGCTTCCTCTAGCCATCAACAAGCTTCTTACACCTCTCAACTGGAATTGTGGACCACTCTTCTTTTCAAACTGCTCCAAGTCTCTCAAATTTGAAGGGTGTCTTCTCCCTACAGCCATTTTAAGATCTCTCCACAGGTGTTCAATGGGATTTAGATCCGGACTCATTGCTGGCCACTTTAGAACTCTCCAGTGCTTTGTTTCCATCCATTTCTGGGTGCTTTTTGAAGTATGTTTGAGGTCATTGTCCTCCTGGAAGACCCATGACCTAGGACGCAAACCCAGCTTTCTGACACTGGGCCCTACATTGCAACCCAAAATCCTTTGGTAATCTTCAGATTTCATGATGCCTTGCAAACAGTCAAGGCACCCAGATCCAGAGGCAGCAAAACAACCCCAAAACATCTTTGAACCTCCACCATATTTGACTGTAGGTACTGTGCTCTTTTGTTTGTAGGCCTCATTCCGTTTTTGGTAAACAGTAGAGCAGAGGTGTCAATTCCAGGTTCAGAAAGTAAAAGTCCTCACCAGGATTTTGCTCAAACTTGCTAGATTTTCTAATTAGTGCAATCCAGGTAAAATTAGTGGAATCAACACAATCCAGGAAGCCTGAGCAAAATCCTGGTGAGGACTTTTACTTTCTGAACCTGGAATTGACACCTCTGGTGTTGGATGATGTGCTTTACCAAAAGCTTTGTCTTGGTCTCATCTGTCCACAAGATGTTTTCCCAGAAGGATTTTGGCTTACTTACATACATTCTGGCAAACTGCAGTCTAGCTTTTTTATGTCTCTGTGTCAGCAGTGGGGTCCTCCTGGGTCTCCTGCCATAGAGTTTCATTTCATTCAAATGTCGACAGATAGTTCGAGCTGACACTGACACACTTCACCTGCAGGACAGCTTGAATTTCTTTGGAACTTGATTGGGGCTGCTTATCCACCATCCGGACTATCCTGCGCTGCAACCTTTTATCAATGTTTCTCCTCCGTCCACGTCCAGGGAGATTAGCTACAGTGCCGTGGGTTGTAAACGTCTTGATTATGGTGCGCACTATGGACAAAAGAACATCAAGATCTCTGGAGATGGACTTGTAACCTTGAGATTGTTGATATTTTTTAAACAATTTTGGTTCTCAGTCCTCAAACAGTTCTCCTTTCCTCTTTCTGTACTAGTGTGGTGCACACACAGACACAAAATTCAAATATTAATCAACTTCTCTCCTTTTTATCTGGTCTCAGGTGTGATTTTTTAATTGCCCACACCTGTTACTTATCACAGGTGAGTTTGAATGAGCATCACATGCTTCAAGCAAAGTTATTTACCCTCAATTTTGAAAAGGTGCCAATAATTTTGTCCGGCCCATTTTTGGAGTTCTGTGTGAAATTATGTCAAATTTTCCTTTTTGTGTTGTTCCAATACACACAAAGGAAATAAACATGTGTATAACAAAACATGTGTAATTGCAATAATGATGTGAAAATATTCAGGGGTGCCAACACTTTTGGCCATGACTGTATGTTAACTTTATACTTTTGTTTTCAATTAACAATATTCAGTAAACACAATTTTCTTTTACAGTGATGTAAAACAAAACGGCAACAAAAATGCTTCAATGGCCAGTGGAGTCATCTATTTATCCGCTTAACATCTTTTAACCATTGAGGGTTCCTTCTTATGAGATATATATATATTAGTAACCAAGTAGCCTCCTCTTGGTTATGATGAAATTTGATATTTCCCCCATCTTGCAATGGTCAATACTGTCTTCCAACATGCCTCAGACTGTGAATTAGAATATAGTTTAAACTGACATATTTAGCTACATCAACACATTAGGAAAATTTGGCCCAAATCTGGCGATATATATTTTTTGTTTGGCCTGTTCACAAAATCTTTGTAATGTGAGCTGTATTTGAGAACTCACCTCCAATCCTCCGGAGGCGACCAATCAAAACGAAGCCTGCAGCAGCAGCCAATAACCTAAAGACAACACTCACGTTAATCTGCAGTTGAGGCCTTCTGCAAATTATCAAGAGCATGGGGGAGCAAAAGAGGACCAAATGTTAATGATGGGTCTGCGTGGAGTCATGGCAACTGCTTCAGGTCAATGTTTATGAGGCCTGTTGCCTGAAATCCTCCCCCTCCCCTCCCCCTCCCCTCTCCCTGCCCCTCCCCCTGCCCCTCCCCCTGCCCCTCCCTCTGCCCCTCCCCCCCTCTGACGAGGGACCAACTGGACTGATTTAAAAGTTAATAAATTCTGATCTTGTTCTTCAGATACGGATATGAAGGTGAATTAAAGGCCCAAGTCAGACCTTTTTTTTTTTTAAAACCGTGGGAACCTTTCTAGCAGTAAATTATTTAGCCTCCAGAAAATGAGTGGGACCCACCCCCTAAAGTTATTTAGTCTCGCTTTGATTCACGACTCCCTACTTGACTAGCTACATTTAGGCTGAGGTAATATTTTTAAAGGTTGATTTTGGGTATGCTGTACACTTCAAGTAAT
Source organism: Brachyhypopomus gauderio (assembly GCF_052324685.1). NCBI lineage: Eukaryota > Metazoa > Chordata > Actinopteri > Gymnotiformes > Hypopomidae > Brachyhypopomus > Brachyhypopomus gauderio. The sequence continues at coordinate 423,035 of NW_027506912.1, read as the reverse complement.
GTCAGTTTATGACAAATATTCAGTGACTGTTATAGTAATCCCCCTTGTTTACTCATGTCTGTCTAGGGTTCTTTGTGTTGTGTTGTGTTGTTTCAGTGTATGTCCCTGTTATCCTGTTTTCCCCTGTTTGTTGTTTCTTTGTGTCAGCTCCAGTATTTTATAGACGCTTGCTAAACTTTCATTTCCTAATTTCCTATTTCCTTTGCTGTTTTGTGAGATTCCTCGGTGTGTACACTACGGACTCCAGTAAAGGCAGCTTTATCCTGCTTCTCGCCCTGCTGTGCTACAATAAAGTAGAAATTATGGCCGAAACTGCTGAGGAAAGAACCGGAATCCTTCAAGGCATATCCGGCTGGACTCTGTCTTGCCACACGCTGGTTAATTAGAAATGTGCTGACACTGCTCATCAGGACTCTGTGCTAACTACAGTCCTCTGGCGTCGGTGTCCAGAGACCATCATAGATTGGTTTTAAGAGCTAGAAAGGTCACCACCCTATAATATAACAGCAGAACACAACCCGCTGCAGTGTCATAACACGCTGAAACACAGACAAAAATGAAGCTTGTTAAAAGGTTTTAACAGCTCATGGGATTTTGTTTTTTAAGTAGAAACACTTTATGCTTTGATTTGATAATGCAACAAAGCTTTACTAAAAGATGTAGTGTTTTTGTGCATGCCTGTTTTTGATAGGAAATTCTACAAAGCTATTAAACGAGGTCATTGTGGAACAGGCTCATTGAATCTTCTCCCTCTAATTACTAAGAATGATGAAAGTTTTATCTGCTTTGACTAGGAGGCCGAGGCAAATTGAAATCTAACCACGCAATGCCTTAGAGTTCTGAATCTTAATTAGAGATGAACACAGGCAGGCTGAGATTGGCGTTTCTCAATTGCAGTCCCCTGCGTGTGGTAGTCTGGAAGTCTCCGGGTTCAAACTCATCTGGGCTGAGTCCCACAGACTCCAGCCTCATGGGATTTTGGATATACACTCTAACATTTATTGCGGTCAACATCATCAGGTCAACTTCACGAGGACCGCATGAAAAGTGCTGAGAAACTGCAGTTGAATGTATTTCCATTGACACCCATATATGACACCGAAAGCAAAGATGAACATAACCAACACTGTTAGTCATATTTACAGTATTTGATATCTGCCATTCGCGCTCAGAGACAAAGAGTTTGATACCTCATCCTGAGGTTCAGTGTCTTATCTTCCAGCATCGGTTAGTGGTCGGCTATCTATCTTAACCAGCTTATCATGGAACAACAGTTAATAAAGAAAGATTATGATTCATTAGTCACAATTCGGCAATCCACAAGTAACATATGCTAATTACGTTAAAATGCAAATCTGTGATCAAAGTCATTTTGTTTGTGTAGTTTGTGTCGTCAACTCTGTGTGTGGGTTATTCCGGCCACGTGAAGACTGCATCTCAAGCAGACTCTCTGGAAATTCACAGCAGAATTAGAAATCCCTGTGGACATGTGGACTTTCTCAGGAACATGCGTGTTAAGTCCATTTAGACTCTGGAGATTTAAGCTGTGAAAGTGTGATTAAGTTGGGACAGAAGACGTCTGGAAGCACAGCGTTCACCAACACGGTGTGGTCCAGAGCTTCATCTCTGTGTCTTTCTTCTAGCTTGATGTGTTGTGTCAAGTTGAGGTTTTAAAGATCTGGGACTGATGTGTTTACCTGGTGGTTCGTCTTTGCAGATGTGTGTTGCAGCCCGCCGGTCTGTCTGAAAGTACCTGTCAAACTAAGGGACGAGTGCATTTGTGAATAAGCACACACACACACACACACATACAAACCCACAACAAACCCTAGCAGCTTCACGCAAAATGAAGATGATTTGTGAAATGGTGTGAGAAGGAAATTGAATGAGTTTGGTGTCACAAGCCTAAATTTTTTTCAACATGCAGTTCAGAGCAGTTCTGTGCGGGGAAAGTGCTTTAGTACTAGATTTAATCACTACCTGCGTCCTAGGGTGGAGGAGGTCTTTCACCGTGGAACAAGTGGAGTGTCATACTGAAGAGAAGGTTTCTCCGAGGGACAGAAAAGGAGGAGATTTAACAGGAACATTTGTTAGAACATAGAGGCGTCTTATGAAGGGGATAGAGTCCTTCTGATTGTTCTGATTGAGCAAATGACTCTTGCTCAAAATGGGATAAATTAGTTTGCTATTATGTTTGTTTTTCACTTATTCTGAAGGGAGTGGGTGTTATGTGCATCACTGCTGATGTGAAGTGTTTGGTCTGATGAAACATGTCTGGATTTTTCAGTGGTGTTGACATGCTGTTCTTCTTTGACAGCACGTCTGGACCAATGCAGGTGTTTATGTGCAAACTAGCAGTAGGCAAACAGGGTAATGGCTGGGCTAAACCGTGCCCGGTCGATCAGGAAAGGACAGCATGTTCTGGTTTTATGTGTATGCATGTACTGCAGTGTGTTTGTGCGTTGATGCTGGTGTCCGTTTGGGTGCAGGCATCCATTTCTGTTATTTGTGTGTGTTTACATATATTATCTAATACATGTCAGCACTGGTTTCCAGTTCTGATTGGCTGGGTCAAGACTCCAGTAATTTAATTCCATTACTGAATGTCGAGGAGAGAGTTCACTGTCCAGAGAGAGAGCTCGTCCATCTCTGTGTCACATGACATTAACGATGAGTGTCATTCTCTGACACACACACACACACACACACACACACGTTTAATACAGTGACGGAGACCTGTGCTATCTCCCCATCACTGAAACACAGATGACTGGAAATGTCTCATTTTCTTCAATCTCTGTCTTGGTCCGCTGCGTAAATGACAAAAACATCCCTGAACATGCGTTCTTTTTTCCCCCAACGTTGTTTATTTGTTTGACAAAGATAATGGACAGTTTGTTGGCCTGCCCAAAACATCCTGTACATTATTACAGTGGCCACTACAGCAGAAATGATAAATATACAGTATGTGTGTGTGTGTGTGTGTGTGTTACAGTGGGGAATGGTGATAGTAAATAATAAACAGCACAACTACACTTTGAATTGTAAATTTACTTTCACAAATTTTCTTCCTGAGCCCCAGAGGGGACAGGGAAGGAGAAGAGACTGATGGGTAAAAAGTGAGCTGAATTTTTACATCTAGTAAAAACCTCAGGGTGTTGTATTTCCTGCTCCAGTACCACAGACACAGTGAAGTACACAAACTACTATTCTGTTTCATAGCAACAAGACGTGATGAAGCGTGCACCACTGCAAGTTGTCAGTTAGAAATAGTTTGCAAATATGGATGTTAGCTAAAGTAAACATGTTCGATGAGGTACATCGATAAGCATGAACTACATCTAGAGATGAACATCAAAATGTACTATTATTAACACTTACCTGGGTGTCTTGTGAATGTCTCTCTTATAATGGTTTTTTAAAGGTTTTTGAGGTCTGTGCAGTTTATTGTTCATTTGACTTGTAGCCTACATAAGATGTGCTAGCATTTATACATTAATTTATGCTACTTTGCCATTTAAAATATAATTGCATTTTGAGCTGTGGAAAATATAATTAGTGTGACGGTGCCCTTGGCAACCCCTCTTGTTTAGGTTTGGTTTGTTTCCTGGTTTCTTCTTTGAGCTTTTATTTTGAAATTTCTTTTTTGTGTCTACATTCACGGCCCTGTATTGTGTCCCCACCCTGTGTATTAGATTCACCTGTGTCTTGTTAGAGCCCTCGTTTGCCTGTGTATTTAAACCCTGTGTATTTAAACCCTGTGTTTGACCCTATAGTTTGCTGGTCATTGAATGTGGTGCCTTTTTTTGGTTCTGTAGTAAGTCTAGTTATTTCTGTTGTTTCTTAGCTCATGTCTTGTGTTCAGTCCAGTCATGCATACTACTTGTCTCTTTAATTTGTAGTATGCAGGTTTGCTTCATGTGCTTTTGTTTGTCTATGTTGCTACAGATTTATTTTGTCCTTGTTAATCTGTCTGTAATTGTAGTTAGTATTACTTGGTTGATGTCTTTAGTCTTGTTTTGTTTGGTATAATTTAGTCTTTTTGATGTCTCCTTTGCTTTGCTAATAAATCATTATAAAATTATGATCTCCTGCACTTGTCAATCCTGTTTCACTCAGTCATTACAATTCGAGTTTTGATCTATATATATATATAAAAACATTTATTTTCATCTAGAAAAGGTATTATACTGTCATAGATTCATTTATGTCCAAAAGATTCAGCTCTAACCTTCCATAATGTATTTCTGCATTATTGGGAAAAAATCTAATTGGTTGTTCGCTATTTAAAGAGTGACCTTCATGACCAAGACAGAAACTATATTAAACCAAGTGTATTAATATTAACTGAATTAATAGGCTATTAGTGTGCGCATTTGACTCATAGCCTACATGATGTGACCTCTCACTAAATTGATTTTTAAAAACACTGAACTGCATAAACAGCTTCATTAAAGTTCTTTTTGGGTCCTGTCCAATGGTGCGACAGTCATTGGGGGGGTACGGTCGCCATGGTAACTAGCTAACATTAACTACCTAAGCCAGGTTCTCCGGTGTTCTTTCTCTAGATGTTCACCTCTCGGTGGGGGGTGACCCTCCTCCCCTCCACTTTCCTCTGAAGTCGCAACTCCGCTTCTGCAAAAGAGAGAAAGGGAGGTCGAAGGGGAGGAAGAGGAGGATGTGTGCGCCCTTTTCTCGTTCGTAAGCGTGCGGTGGAAGTCCCGGGAAAAAGACTTCGTCTCATTGTGATTCCGCCTGCCGGCAGGGACGACCCCGTCGGCCCGAGAGAGTCCGTGACATCTGATCTTTCCCCCGGGTCACGCCAAGGACAGAAAACCAAAGGTCGATTTACAATGAAGTCCAGGAAGCTCGGCGCGGTCGATAGGATATGATGTATGGTTTTGAGCATTGGTGGGAGATTGATTTCTGCATTTACTTTTATATTAAAGTTACAATATGCTACTATAGTAAAACACTTCCCATCCAAGGGCACCTGGTTAAGTCTACTAATAGTGTAATAAAACATTCTGAACTCCTAATGGGTCCAGTAAAACACTTCGCTGATCTGTCCAATAAATCAGGCATATTTAATTATTTTATGGCATTCATCGTTCAGGCAACCATTTCTGTCACAGACAAGAAACGTTGGCATGGCCTTCATTACCCAGAAGGAGATTTAGAAGCCAACTGTAGATTCACTGCCTTGCATTACCATAGCAGCCCATCATAAGATAACACATGCTAGATTTCAATCAGACAAAAAGGTGTTGATAAAGTGATAAAGTCTGATTGTCAGTGAACTATGGGCATTTTTCTATTTTTGTACATATGTTATATAACTTGTATCTTAATAACAGGGAAGTGCGGGTAATTTGAAAGCACAGGGTAATATTTGTCATCATTACTATAATTTTTGGGTTGACCTTTAGCTCTTGATTTCAGTGCCTGTGAAAGATTGTCAGATGCCTTCTCACACTCATTTTTCTCCTATATCAAAATATCGTTTACTGAGTAAATGAATATTTCACATACCCA
>NW_027506912.1:385000-412500 GCF_052324685.1 Brachyhypopomus gauderio | reverse complement strand
CAATCGGAGATATTTAAGGCTTGGCGCTCTCTCCCAGTAAAAACTACAGACCTGCTAACACAGCACGTTCTCATCCACGTGTTGCTTGACATGCCAGATGGTTACCTGTCACAACACGCAACTCAGCTGCCAAAACCTTGACGTTGTGAATAAAGCCTTATTCTTTTGTGGCTGTATTGCTCAGGCCATGCTGCGTCCGGAGGCGGCACAAACTCGGTTCTGATGGCAATCGTATACCGTCACCTGCTAGCCACAACGGCCGCTTTCCGTAGGCCTGTCAATTAAAAGGCCGGCGGTATGGAGTGGCGAAGGCTCGTATGGACTGACGGAACTCCCCGCAGGCGATGGATGATCAATGTGCCAGTGGGAACCAACAAACTGGAATTTCAACGAACTAATTAGCTCCCGTGGAAATCGAGATCAGGTTCCAGAACTATTGATTTCGTGCCACAACGTTGTTCGAAGCAAACCAAAACTTACCGCCAATTAAAGATCCCCTGCTTGTTTAAGTTACCTAAGAAAGTGTTAGGTTACAAAAAGATTCATATAATTCCATGAACACCGAGCCACCTACTAAATCATCTACAAAAGCACAAAGTTAGGCTAAAGACTTCATGCATGCGAAAAATATCTAATTCGACTTTGCCACTGAAGGCGTCTTTAGAGTCAAAACATACACAGCCTATAGAAGAGAATTATGCTGTTATGGAATACACCTTGATGACGATATAAACAGTGTTAAATGTCGCTAATGGGTTTTTAAAGAAGAACCTTGCCAGCTCAGCACTTAAAATGACATTGCAGAATACATTACAATATACATTACAAATTACAAATACCTTATGGGTCCTGATACCATGATTATTACATTCCACCTCTGAATTCCTCTTAGTAAACAAAAATGAGATGACAACCCCTCAGCCCAACTCTGCCTGGTATTATTTGAACAACCTGGGCTGTGTGCTCCCTGTCACTGTCTACCAAAGGTGTGGTACGCTGTATCAGGACTAGCTCTAACCTTTTATACATATGTAGAGGCAAGGGTGAATCTGACCTCAGATCAGCTCTGTGGTTCATGAATGGGCATCTGGAACGGCATCAAAGATCCACTCACTTCTATTGATGAGCTCTAGCAGCCGGGACATGAACAGAACTCACACTCACACACACACACACACACACACACACACACACACACACACACACACACACACACACACACACACACACACACACACACACACACACACACACACACACACACAAACAAGTACATCAACAGAATAGACCTAACAGCAGGGCTACTCATGGGTATTGTGTTGCTTCTGTAATCACAAGTTAATACAAACAAACACACACACACACACACACACACACACACACACACACACACACTCACACACAGCTGTTGTTCATCCCATCATGGTCTCCTCTCTTGGGTAATTTCTCTGATTGGACAGTGATTGAGACGATCATCTCTGCCCTCCTCTCTTTTTAATTTTGTTTACATGTTTTAAATGCCTCCCAGACTCTCTTCTAACCTTCTACCATCACCTCATCTTGTGAACACACGCACTGTTGCAGGCTGAGTGATTGGGCGGTTCCCAGCGCGCTCTGATTGGGCGGTTCCCAGCGCACTCTGATTGGGCAATTCCCAGCACACATACTCCAGAACAGCAGGGGGAGCTGTGGAGTCTACATGTGTGCAGAGGGAGCAGCAAACACAGGTTGTGTGTGTGTGTGTGTGTGTGTGTGTGTGTGTGTGTTTGTTTGGGGACCTGTGTGTTGAGGTGGTGAGACTATCTTCATATGGATTTTATTCCAAACCCGTCTGTCTATGGTTGGAATAGAGTCTTGGAGTAATTACTCTTAAAGCACAAACAGACACACAAAAATACATATATACCCACGCACAGAGGCACCAATTATACGGCTGGAAAGAGAAAGGAAAGTTCAAAGATAAAGCTTTCAAGTTTTGCATCTGCAAATTGGTTTGTGTCTCTTGAGACACCCCCGCTGCCAGTTTGTGTTTATTAGTAAACAGTGGGCCGTATTATCACCATGGAGTTATTAGTAAACAGTGGGCCGTATTATCACCATGGAGTTATTATCGCCTTTTGGTTTTGAACTCGCTCAGTCTGAGGTTGGGAGCATCAGCCAACTGCCCCAGAACAACTGCCCCGGAACTACAAGACCCAGAATGCCATGCGAGCATGATCCACACCTTTGGGTAAGGGTTAATCACTACCCATACTTGAAGGAACTGGTGGAGGAACTGATAAACAATGTTGATGGTAAAACGCCTCAAAATGTAGCAAATCAAAAGAGAAAACAGCGTTTCTCTGGACTGACGCTGACAGCTGAAGTTTTTACATTGTTTCTCAGTGTCCCATATTTGAACGTTTACTGATCCAAACCAACTTGGACCTGTCACTGTTTTCACTAAAATTTAAACGGTATCTGCGTGTTCCTACACGACGGAAATGTCGCAGGTGCAAATATTCGGGTTTGCAGTCCCACCTGCCGAGCTCCGCTACCTTTCCCTTCTGAAATATTAAGATTGCCATGATTAAAAGTCTGCAGCAGGTGGCTAACGTGTGACAGTTTTTCCTAATCGCTTGAGGAATTGTGTGTGGAATTCTGGAGACAGACATTAACTTCAAGCGGCGGCTTGGATGGAAACCACTTGAACAAAGGAAGCGCAACACACCCAAATGTCTGACCACTGTTTATACAGGCTTCTCAACATTTGGAAGAATGTTTTGAGAAACCTTGAACCTTGAACCTTGAGGTCTTAGTCTGCAGAAGGGTTTGTTGTTTTTGTTATTTTAGTTGGTCTAGGTCTCCCCTAGGTGACACTATCCTGCTATGTTCACATGTGTAAGGGGTTTGCTACTGTGAACACAGAGGCCCTCCATAAATCCCAAACAGACACTCCTTTTGCATTGTGGCAATTGTGCAATGTTCACAGAGCAGGAGTGCACAAAGCAAGAGTGCACAGAGCAGGAGTGCACATAGCAGGAGTGCACAAAGCAGGAGTGCACAAAGCAGTATCTCTCAGCTGCTTTTGCATCCTGAAGAGTCCCCAAAGAGCTGCATACCAGACTTCAAAAGAAAAGTCCCCAAAGAGCTCACCGACAGCCGTTCAAAGACCCATCCATATTCTGCAAACTTTTGGCATTTGTGTTCATTTGAGATTATTGTTCAACTTCACTCAGGTTGCAGATGAATGGAGGTTCTTACGTGGACCAGGTGCTGTTTACTGACATGTATCCAAACAGAGAGGGGTTTTGGATTCACCAGGCATTCACTCACCAGAAGCACCTTCTTGAGGTTTGCGTTGGAGAGTAAACCACTGAATTATTCATGAGGGCTTATTGTAAATACATTTTTGAAATGTTCTGTGAATTCTAAGGCCACCGTTCTCGAGAAGAGAAAAAGAGCACACACACATAGACATGGAAAGAGTGACACGGTGAGTCCGCGTGAGACGTGTGTGAGATCGCTCCGAGCACGCCGTGCCTCTTCCTCTCTCAGCGGGGCAGGAAAACCGACACCGCTGGTACATACCGGCCTCTGTGACCTAACGCGACAGGTGTCCCGCCCTCCCGCCCCTCCCCCGTCGTCCGCTGGCCCAGTCGTTTTGTTTTCCTGCCCCACCAGGGCGCCCTGCTGTGCGGACGCCGTCGCGCCGGCCGCCGGGCCTGTGGGAGGCCAAATTCAGCGGGAGGGCCGGCTGCCTCCGCAGCTAATTTTGCCCCCAGCTAGGTCGGTGGGAGGGGCCGGCCGTCTGCGAACTGCGGCTGGATCTTTGGGGTTTGACGGATAAACAGAGGAGAAACACGGCAGCTAGAGACAACCGTAGCTGAAATCAGAAGGGCAAAGCTGCAAGCTCCGCCCCCACGTGTATTGGCCAATAGCATTGTTGAGCTCGAGAAGCCCATGATCACAGTTCGGCACTAGGAGCCTGGGGGATATTTTGATGCCAGTGCATTAGACACCCAAACATGGCTCTTCTTTGGGATCCCTTCTTTGTTCTCTACCCTGTAGTTGCCAGAAGCATTTCATGCTAATTTGAAGCTGTTTGTTTGCCCATGGACCCACTGTTATGGACTCAATCCCCCATAATGCACTGTGTGATATTGCTTTATGCTATGGGGTAAGTTTACTCTATTCCGTAAAACCTATACAGCGTACAGCTAGTGTCCATCTGGCCACAGCCATGTCCGTCTGGTCAACTCATCGTTAGCTCGAACTCAACGTTTTCCACATTCTAATGGGATTCACATAGTCCTGTTAACAGACCTGGTGCAGGATTCTTGGTCTCAGATGCCAGTGTGTGTGTGTGTGTGTGTGTGTGTGTGTGTGTTTAGATATTGTATAGGATGTACATTCATCAGTGTCACAGGATAGTGAACTGTAATGGATCACAGCCACCCAGATCTCTCATAGCGCTGGTTAATTCCAGCAGCGTCCCTGGATGCGTGTTGTCCTGCGTGTTGTCCTGCTGGGAGTCCCGCACTCATTTCCAGGCTGGACAGAGGCAGCAAACAGGAAATGGCCAGTGTCCTCAGAGGGGCCTCTCTACGGCTGGCAGAGGACAGCAAAGTCCATCAGCAGGGGAGGAATTGACCACGTCAATCACTGTAGTCAGCACACACACACACACACACACACACACACACACACACACACACACACACACACACACACACACACACACACAAGCCTGCTCTAGGTGGTCCTTAAGAAGGATTACGCGGAGATGACACGTTTGCACGGAGATGAATGGATCCATTAATTCCACAACCACAGCTTCAGGCGGGGACATTTCTTCTGGGTCTCCAGTGAGTTGGTCTCCTAGGCAGGGAGGTTGTTGCTGGAGTAAAAGCTGGACGTCTCCGACACCGTCTTGGACATGCTCCGGGAAGACGAGCCGTTGGACGTGAGCTCCAGGGAGGGGCTGTGGACGGCCGAGCCCCGCCCCCCTCCCCCGGACGCCGCCCAGGAGGGGGTCTTGGTGGCGTCCTCGGCCGAGGGCAGCATGGCGGAGACGCTGGTCTCCATGCGCATGCTCTTGCACACGCTGGTCTGGGTGTGCAGGTGACGTGTGGACTTGAGCTCCATACCGTCACTGGAGCCAGGGGGCACGCACGGGCACCAGCGGAACGCCCCGCTTGAAACCAGCGCGGAACCTGCACACACACACACACACACACACACACACACACACACACACACACACACACACACACACACACACACACACACACACACTGCACTTATGTGTGGAAAGCGGGAGGGCGATGTGCCTTGTGGGACAAGTGAAGACAAAAAGGAGTGGGTGAGAGAAAGAGAGAGAGAGAGAGAGAGAGGGATAGAGAGAGAGAGAGAGAGAACCTGTGTGTGTTTAAACCCTCCCTGTGTGGCAGTGTTAGTGTGTGACTACGGCAGAGCTGAATTCTGTGAGGGAGGAGGAGTTCATGCCACTGGCCCCCTGTGTCTTTGTTGTCACTTAAAACCACAGTGATACTAAGACACGGCACAGATGGAGTGACTGAATCTGACAGAAGTGTGTGTGTGTGTGTGTGTGTGTGTGTGTGTGTGTGTGTGTGGGTGTGGGTGTGGGTGTGAGACACTGATCAAGTCCCTAACAGCCAAAATGGTTTGACTCTTTTCTCTGTCCAAGAAATAAACTGAGTGAAACAAATGTCAGTTTATGTTAAACCAAAACTGTGACCCACTCCTCCCCTCAAATTCAACCTCAGAGAAAACACTATCTGTGTGTGTGTGTGTGTGTGTGTGTGTGTGTGTGTGTGTGTGTGTGTGTGTGTGCATGTGTGTGTGTGTGCGTGTGTGTGTGTTAGTGTGTGTGTTAGTGTGTGTGTTAGTGTGTGTGTGTGTTAGTGTGTGTGTTAGTGTGTGTGTGTGTGTGTGTGTGTGTGCATGTGCGTGTGTGTGTGTTAGTGTGTGTGTTAGTGTGTGTGTTAGTGTGTGTGTGTGTTAGTGTGTGTGTTAGTGTGTGTGTTTGTGTGTGTGTGTGTGTTAGTAGAGGGTTTTCCATCCACCAAGTTTTTGCGCATTTTGAAAATGCGCATGAAAAGAGCTGGATGGAAAAAGACCAAAATTCGAAAAAAGCCCCAAATATCGCAAAAAGATTTTTACGCTAGGAGGAGGTGGAAAAGTTAGACTATCGCATCGCCAAAATTCGAAAAAACTGGATGGAAAAGGGTTTTTCGCATAAACGATGACGTATCATGCCTCAAGTCATGTGGTTCTGTACATGATCGCGATGTAAAGACGGCAAATACATACAAAAACAGTTGAGAGAGCAAAAATTGAATTTAACTTCTCCATGTATAGAAAAGAAAAAGAAAAAAATGTTTCAAAACCTCAACGTGCAAAAATGCGTAACTGCCAGATGGACGTAAAACCACTATTGTTTGGCGTCCTCTCACGTGATCTAAAGTTTATTCGCATAACTGTAATGAATGGAAACAAGGTTTAATTCGCATTTTTTTCTGCCGAAACTTGGAAATTGCGCATTATTTTTTCGAAAGGTTTGGATGGAAACCCGGTGTGTGTGTGTGTGTGTGTGTGTGTGTGTGTTAGTGTATGTGTGTGTGTGTGTGTACCGGTCATTCAGGCAGCAGTAGATGATGGGGTTGTACATGGTGGAGCTCATTGCCAGCCACATAATGGCGAGGTAGACCTGCTGGATGAAAGGCCTCTCGAAGAGCTCGGGGAAGAACTGGTGGATCAGGAAGTAGACGTGATAGGGCAGCCAGCAGACGGCAAACGTGCACACCACCACGATCATCATCTTCACCACCTGCAGGGGGCAGCGGCGAGCGAGACGAGCGCATCACCGGCACGAAAGAGAGCAGACGGGTGTGTGAGGTGCACGAGATGGAGAAGTGTGTGCTGTGTGGCCCCAAGCGAAGGAGGAAAAATAACAGGGCAATGTGTGTGTGTGTGTGTGTGTGTGTGTGTGTGTGTGTGTGTGTGTGTGTGTGTGTGTGTGTGTGTGTGTGTGTGTGTGTGTGTGTGTGTGTGTGTGTGTGAATGCGGGGAGGACCTTGCGCTTAGCGGCGAGCTGCTCGTGGTAGCGGTTGGAAGAATCTCCGGGGATCTCACCAGCCCACAGGTTCAGACCCACCACCAGGTAGGCACATCCCATCACCAGCAGGGGCAGGAAATAGAGCAGGATCGCCACGCACACGTAGTAACTACAGTCAGAGGGAGAGAGGGAGAGAGAGAGCGAGAGAGGGGGAGAGGGGAGGAGAGAGGGGGAGAGAGAGGGGAGGAGAGGGGAAGAAAGAGGGGGAGAGGGACAAAGTGTAAGACAAGTGAGAGAAGAGGAGAGGCGGACACCGCGTACCCCTTAAAGGCTCGATCACACCGACACAGTCCCAGCCTCCCGGCTAAGCTCTGTGCTTTTGGAGACATTTACTCGCGGCTTCCGTGACATTTGCACTCCTCTTTTCAAACATGACGCGGCTGGCCGCTCCCACCCGGACGATCTGCGGTCGCCCACAGCGGCATGACGGTGGCGTGTGGCCAAGACGGCTCCCCCACCCCCACCCTACACCACATCACCCTACACCACCCCACCCACCCTGTCCCAGTCGCACACCACGCTCGGATCGTCAGGCTTACAGACAGCATCGATGAGATTTTGAATGACCATTCAGCAGGTTACAGCAGCGTGAGGAGACGGCGTAGGGGGACACAGGGACAGACTAATGTCCTCCACCGTGTCCCCCCACCATCCCAGGACGTCCTCCAACTAAACACAAGCCTCCTCCATTATTTGCTGAGATGGACCGTCAGAACACAGGAACGTTGAGGGCCAGAGAGGTCCGCACTCTCAACAAGCGGCATATTGGTGCCATTGGTCCACACATATTGGTGCCATTGGTCCACCCATATTGGTGCCATTGGTCCACCCATATTGTTTTGAAAAGTGTTTTTTTTTTATGAATTTTTTTTATCGCGCTATCCGCTCTTATTTTGAAATCGCGCACCGCGATTGCAACAACAGATAGCAGAAGCCCAAATACGTTCAACCACCCCCCCCCCCCCCCCCCTAATTTCTATTTGAGTACCCCTGTTCTAGAGACACGAGACTGACACATCCTCAAACCTCACAGACGTCCCCCCAGCACTGAGCCTCCTCGGCATCAGGAGTCACGGACATCAGAAAACATACCACACACACCACAGCGTCTTTAAAACCTGTAAAATTGGGGTTTCATGGTGGCACAGGTGATGCACATGGAGCCTGGACAGCATTTATGGCTCTTCTGCGTCTCTAGAGAGAGAGAAGGAGAGAGAAAGAGAGTGAGTGATGGATACGGGGGGACAGTGAGAGAGAGGGAGAGAGGGAGGGAGGGAGAGGGGGAGACAGAAATAGAGAGAGATGGATAGAGAGACAGACCAGTGTCGATTCAGCAGGGACTCTGTGGGAGTCATAATCCATTGACCCAACTGCTCTACACACAGCTGCGGCCTCGCAGTCCATTTTCGCAAAAATTAACTACAATCACAGAGCGAAAAGAGCGTGAGAGCGTTATCAGAAAGGATCGCCCACTGAGCTAACCACATGCTGTTCATCAAAGGACACAAATAGTTATGTAAAAAAAAATTAGATCATAATCCACTTTCTGAGTCTGGGTGCGCGTGTCCCTATCCGGAAAACACACGCACTCCCGTCTGGCAGGTTTTTGTGGGTGTCCGTCTGTCAGCCCAGTTGGACTGTCAAAGCAGACAGCCAAACTCGATATCTTCCATCAGTTTTTTTTTTTATCGGTTCTGTAATCAAGGCTAATTGATCCCACCACTTACCAGAAGACGCGCGTTAGCGTTGAAATGAGAAAGCCACGTGTCTCAACAAAGGGTCCATTCATAGCCCTCGGTAAGCAAAGGAACAGACGCTAGACTCATTTCGGTGGCAGACTCCTTCGGTTTCAACGCCGCGATCGCGAACGTCCAAACGGCACGTCCCAGGACAGAAGACGGACTCGAAGCGGACGGCGGTGGAAGGCTGTCAAACTTCCCGTCTCAATTCCAATATTGGGCCTCGTAGTCTAAACACCCCGGAGGTTTGTTTGATATAGACCACGTGTCATCAGCAGACTCGAGGTTATTATTCCAGCGCTGTGTTTAGAGAGGGAAATGGAGAGTGAAACACAGTCTTCCAAGAAAGATTCTCTTTCTTGCTACACTGTCAAACACGAGTGGAATTCATAGAAAACAATTACTAATTTTTAAAGAGCTAAATTATACACTCGCAGAAGCCAGCATAAATACAAATACAATACGACATGACGACGTCTAAAATTCTGCTAGGCCTTCTGTGAGACAACCACATGTTTTATATACATTGCAAACATTGGTTTCTGTATTGCCAAATTAAACATCTAAACTTCTGGACAATAACAGTAGACCCGGAAATATATTTCACTTCATTCTGCAGTTTGTAAATGATGACGGTATCTGGGGAAGAGATTGCATTTTTTGCGTT
This sequence comes from Brachyhypopomus gauderio, assembly GCF_052324685.1. Classification (NCBI taxonomy): domain Eukaryota; kingdom Metazoa; phylum Chordata; class Actinopteri; order Gymnotiformes; family Hypopomidae; genus Brachyhypopomus; species Brachyhypopomus gauderio. The sequence continues at coordinate 402,974 of NW_027506912.1, read as the reverse complement.
CATCCTATCTAGCAGACCAGGGTCGGTCAGATGGAATGGTAGCATAATTACATTCCTCAACGGCATGTCGGGTTTTTCTATTTCTGAACTCGCCGCGGAGGAAATCTGTGCAAAGGACCGGAGAACCGCGTGCGGGGATTTATTAGCCGCCGTCGAAAGGGCGGCAATGTCTGAGGTGCAGGGCTCGCGTGCCCAAAACCAACACGGAAATAGCCAATTTTGTGATTTAATAATAACTATCGCGACCGCAGTGACATGGGTTTGACAGCTTGATTGTGCGTTATTAAATTATTCACCCGATCACGTCTGCCCTACTTCCGGTAATACCAGAGGGCTTGACGCGTTGTCTTGTCACACGTATGGTCGAGCTGGGTCCTCTGACTAAACAAAATGCGTCCAGCAAAAGACAAGCCTGGCAAACTCATTAGAGGTCACAAATCTTATCAAATAGCGTTAATGATGTAATACACCCTGTTACCAGACTGTTTTTTTAGCACTGCCTCCATTACACACACGTGCAGACCTCTTTTATATTCCACGTGAGCTGGAGTGTGTGTATGGGCCTGCTGAGGTGAACACGGATGTGTGTGTCACCGACTCTGCTGGTCCTGGCCTGATGGGCAGATTCATGGCAATTTGCAAAAATCAGCACAGGGCCGAGTACAGACCATCAGAGGCCAGCAGGAGAGAGAGAGAGAGAGAGAGAGAGAGAGAGAGAGAGAGAGAGAGAGAGAGAGAGAGAGAGAGAGAGAGAGAGAGAGAGAGAGAGAGGGAGAGGAAGTGAGAGATGCTGAGGGAGATGCTGGAGACAGAACAGAAAGAGAAACTGAGATATAGATGACATGAAAGAGAGTGAGAAAGTGGCAAAGATGAGAATAACCATGGGGCATGGGGCAGTCGTAGCCTGGTGGGTAGGGAACTGGTCTTGTGACCGGAGGTTCGTGGGTTCGATTCCCAGACCTGAGGCCATGACTGAGGTGCCCCTGAGCAAGGCCCTTAACCCTCAATTGCTCACTTGTATAAAAAAATGAGATCAAAATGTAAGTTGCTCTGGATAAGGGCGTCTGCCAAATGCCATAAATGTAAATGTAACCAATCGAGAGAGAAGGCAAGAAAATGTTTCACCAAGATAATCTCGATCTAATCAAAGATAATGTTGCAGGCGTGCTTGTTCGGGGCATGTGTGATGACTGAGAGAGGAATTACTAACAGCCATATTGGGGGTTACTGTAGAACATTCCACAAAGTTCCTCAGTATGTAAAACATGCCCACATTGTTCCTGTGTGTCTTGTTCCTCTCTTTTTCTTGTCTCCCTCACTCTCCTTCTCAGAACAGAGTTAGGGCCATGCCGGGCACCAAAGGCCATACCAGGGTGCTACCATGTCCGAAGAAAGAGTCACGATGGGACAGGTTCAAGACTGGGCCTATCCATGACACATGGACAAAGCAGAAAAATGTGAATCATAATTGTAGTGTCAGTACACGCAACACAATAATGAAGAGTGCGTTTGAGACATCATGAGGAGTGTGTTTGAGACATGACAAAGAGTGTGTTTGAAACATAATGCAGAGTGTGATGGAGATGTAATGAGTTTTTGAGTCATAATGAAGAGTATGTTGGAGACGTAATGTAGAGTGTTTTTGAGACACACTGAAGAGCGTATTTGAGACATAATGAGGAGTATTTTTGAGACATAATGAAGAGTGTATTTGAGACATAATGAAGAGTGTATTTGCACAGGTTTGAACAAGACACAGACACTTGTAGTCATCATGCACAGGTGGCTGTAGTGTGAATCCAAAGCGTGGACCAATCCAGAGCGGCAGAACTGTTGTGGTGGGTGGAGACAGCCTGACGTCAACACAGATGCAAAGTGAAAGTGAAGCAGAAATAGTGATGTTATTGTGAGTGCTGTGAACTACCTTGTATCTGCAGGCGGGTTGAGTGTTATTGTGAGTGTTGTGAACTACCTTGTATCTGCAGGCAGCTTGAGTGTTATTGTGAGTGTTGTGAACTACCTTGTACACTACCATATACACCTCTGCAAAATACACAAATACACCTTTACCAAATACACCATCATATACACCTCTACCATATACACCTCTACCATACACACCATCATATACACCTCTACCATACACACCATCATATACACCTCTATCATATACACCATCATATATACCTCTACAATATACACTACTATATACACCTCTACCAAATACACCATCATATAAACCTCTACCATACACACCATCATATACACCTCTATCATATACACCATCATATATACCTCTACAATATACACTACTATATACACCTCTACCAAATACACCATCATATACACCTCTACCAAATACACTATTATATATACCTCTACCATACTCACCATCATATACACCTCTAACAAATATACCATCATATACACCTCTAACAAATACACCATCATATATACCTCTACCATATACACCTCTACCAAATACACCGTCATATACACCATATACACCATCATATACACCTCTACCAAATACACCATCATATACACCTCTACTAAATACACTATTATATACACCTCTACCATATACAACATCATATACACCTCTAACTAATACACCATCATATATACCTCTACCATATACACCTCTACCAAATACACCATCATATACACCTCTAACAAATACACCATCATATACACCTCTACCATACTCACCATCATATACACCTCTACCAAATACACCTCTACCAAATATACTACCATATACACCTCTATCAAATACACCATCATATACACATCTACCAAATACACTATCATATACACCTCTACCAAATACACCATCATATACACATCTACCAAATACACTATCATATACACCTCTACCAAATACACTATCATATACACCTCTACCAAATACACTACCATATACACCTCTACCATATACACCTCTACCATACACACCATCATATACACCTCTACCATACACACCATCATATACACCTCTATCATATACACCATCATATATACCTCTACAATATACACTACTATATACACCTCTACCAAATACACCATCATATAAACCTCTACCATACACACCATCATATACACCTCTATCATATACACCATCATATATACCTCTACAATATACACTACTATATACACCTCTACCAAATACACCATCATATACACCTCTACCAAATACACTATTATATATACCTCTACCATACTCACCATCATATACACCTCTAACAAATATACCATCATATACACCTCTACCAAATACACCATCATATACACCTCTACTAAATACACTATTATATACACCTCTACCATATACAACATCATATACACCTCTAACTAATACACCATCATATATACCTCTACCATATACACCTCTACCAAATACACCATCATATACACCTCTAACAAATACACCATCATATACACCTCTACCATACTCACCATCATATACACCTCTACCAATACACCTCTACCAAATATACTACCATATACACCTCTATCAAATACACCATCATATACACATCTACCAAATACACTATCATATACACCTCTACCAAATACACCATCATATACACATCTACCAAATACACTATCATATACACCTCTACCAAATACACTATCATATACACCTCTACCAAATACACTACCATATACACCTCTACCATATACACTACCATATGCACCTCTACCATATACACTTATCAAATACACCTCTACCATATACACCTCTACCAAATATACTACTATATACAGCTCTACCAAATACACCATCATATACACCTCTACCAAATACACTATCATATACACCTCTACCAAATATACTACTATATACACCTCTACTAAATACACCATCATATACACCTCTACCAAATACACTATTATATACACCTCTACCATACTCACCATCATATACACCTCTACCAAATACACTATCACAGTGGTTCTCAAACTTTTTAGACAAAGTACCACCAACTGTCAAACGAAAAACCTCCACGTACCACCTACCACCCCCCCCCCCCCCCCCCCCCCCCCCCCAAAAAAAAAAAAAAAAAAAAAAAGAAAAAGCTGTTTGGCAAGTTTAAGTTGTTGACGGGGGGGGGGGCGGGGGGGCGAATGTAAATTGTTACCCGGGAGGATGTAAAATAGACACGAATTAAGTATTAGGCTATATCACGATGGTTGGCGCCAGAGCGAACTAGTAACTCATTGAATCATAGATGTGGATCAGAGGTAAATAAACTAGATTTTTTTTGTCGACGTGAGAAATCGGATGTGTGGCGTGTGAAGACGGTCAAATGCGTGTGTTTCACGCATTTGGCAACCCTGCTCATTACACACATATGTTATAATGTAGTTCTCCTGTAGTTCGTGTTGGTAGTGGTTGGTTTACAGCACAAAAAGTCTTCGTGCGACATGCCCTCATACTCATATCGCACGTAAACGAGCAAGTTGACTAAATCTGCGACATCTAGGGATTCATCTAACTGCAGTGAGAAGCATTTACTCATTTTAATTCTCTCGGTCAATGTTTGTCTGACGTTGTCCACCATTTCATCAATTCTGCGAGTGACCGTGTCGTTTGAAAGATGCACCAGGTCGAACTGTTTAGCGACATTTTCTCCGCACATAATACGAGTAATCCCTTTTAGTTTCTGAATTTCAGCACTTGTCATAATTCTGTTTTAATAAAAAAAATGTGTTGTGTAAAAAAAAAAAAACCTCAAAGCATCTTTTATTTTCCGAGTTCATCTGGCGTACCACCGCGGGGTGCTCTGCGTACCACCAGTGGTACGCGTACCACAGTTTGAGAACCACTGCACTATCATATACACCTATACCATATACACTTATCAAATACACCTTTATCATATACAACATCATATACAGCTCTACCATATACACCTCTTAATATACTACCATATACACCTCTACCAAATACACTATCATACACACCTCTACCAAATACATCATATACACCTCTACCAAATACACTACCATATACACCTCTACCAAATACACCATCAAATACACCTCTACCAATAACACCATCAAATACACCTCTACCAAATACACTATCATATACACCTCTACCAAATACACTATCATATACACCTCTACCATATACCCCATCATATACACCTCTACCATATAGACCTCTACCGAATACACTACCATATACACATCTACCAAATACACCATCATATACACCTCTACCAAATACACCATCATATACACCTCTACCATATACACCATCATATACACCTCTACCAAATACACCATCATATACACCTCTACCAAATACACTATTATATACACCTCTACCATATACAACAGCATATACACCTCTAACAAATACACCATCATATACACCTCTACCATATACACTTATCAAATACATCTCTATCATATACAACATCATATACACCTCTACCATATACACCTCTACCAAATACAGTACCATATACACATCTACCAAATACACCATCATATACACCTATACCAAATACACCATCATATACACCTCTACCAAATACACTATTATATACACCTCTACCAATACACTTATATACACCTCTCTACCATATACAACATCATATACACCTCTAACAAATACACCATCAAATACACCTCTATCATATACACCTCTACCAAATACCTTCATATACACCTCTACCAAATACACATTATATACACCTCTACCAATACAACATATACACCTCTAACAAATCATCATATACACCTTACCATATACACTCTATCAATACCCTATACAACATCATATACACCTCTACCATATACACCTACTTTTACTCCTCTAACATATACATACCTCTACCAAATACACCATCATATACACCTCTACCATACTCACCATCATATGCACCTCTACCATATACACTTATCAAATACACCTCTACCATATACACCATATCTACTCCTATACCTTCTACATCTATACACCTTTCAATACACCTCTATATACACCTCTTCCTATACACTACCATAATACACCTCTACCATATACACTACCTCATATACACCTCTACCAAATACACCATCATACACCTACCATCTCACCATATTACACCCTACCATACCCAAATATACTACCATATACACCTCTATCAAATACACCATCATATACACATCTACCAAATACACTATCATATACACCTCTACCAAATACACCATCATATACACATCTACCAAATACACTATCATATACACCTCTACCAAATACACTATCATATACACCTCTACCAAATACACTACCATATACACCTCTACCATATACACCTCTACCATACACACCATCATATACACCTCTACCATACACACCATCATATACACCTCTATCATATACACCATCATATATACCTCTACAATATACACTACTATATACACCTCTACCAAATACACCATCATATAAACCTCTACCATACACACCATCATATACACCTCTATCATATACACCATCATATATACCTCTACAATATACACTACTATATACACCTCTACCAAATACACCATCATATACACCTCTACCAAATACACTATTATATATACCTCTACCATACTCACCATCATATACACCTCTAACAAATATACCATCATATACACCTCTACCAAATACACCATCATATACACCTCTACTAAATACACTATTATATACACCTCTACCATATACAACATCATATACACCTCTAACTAATACACCATCATATATACCTCTACCATATACACCTCTACCAAATACACCATCATATACACCTCTAACAAATACACCATCATATACACCTCTACCATACTCACCATCATATACACCTCTACCAATACACCTCTACCAAATATACTACCATATACACCTCTATCAAATACACCATCATATACACATCTACCAAATACACTATCATATACACCTCTACCAAATACACCATCATATACACATCTACCAAATACACTATCATATACACCTCTACCAAATACACTATCATATACACCTCTACCAAATACACTACCATATACACCTCTACCATATACACTACCATATGCACCTCTACCATATACACTTATCAAATACACCTCTACCATATACACCTCTACCAAATTATCAAATACACCTCTACCATATACACCTCTACCAAATATACTACTATATACAGCTCTACCAAATACACCATCATATACACCTCTACCAAATACACTATCATATACACCTCTACCAAATATACTACTATATACACCTCTACTAAATACACCATCATATACACCTCTACCAAATACACTATTATATACACCTCTACCATACTCACCATCATATACACCTCTACCAAATACACTATCACAGTGGTTCTCAAACTTTTTAGACAAAGTACCACCAACTGTCAAACGAAAAACCTCCACGTACCACCTACCACCCCCCCCCCCCCCCCCCCCCCAAAAAAAAAAAAAAAAAAAAAAAGAAAAAGCTGTTTGGCAAGTTTAAGTTGTTGACGGGGGGGGGGGCGGGGGGCGAATGTAAATTGTTACCGGGAGGATGTAAAATAGACACGAATTAAGTATTAGGCTATATCACGATGGTTGGCGCCAGAGCGAACTAGTAACTCATTGAATCATAGATGTGGATCAGAGGTAAATAAACTAGATTTTTTTTGTCGACGTGAGAAATCGGATGTGTGGCGTGTGAAGACGGTCAAATGCGTGTGTTTCACGCATTTGGCAACCCTGCTCATTACACACATATGTTATAATGTAGTTCTCCTGTAGTTCGTGTTGGTAGTGGTTGGTTTACAGCACAAAAAGTCTTCGTGCGACATGCCCTCATACTCATATCGCACGTAAACGAGCAAGTTGACTAAATCTGCGACATCTAGGGATTCATCTAACTGCAGTGAGAAGCATTTACTCATTTTAATTCTCTCGGTCAATGTTTGTCTGACGTTGTCCACCATTTCATCAATTCTGCGAGTGACCGTGTCGTTTGAAAGATGCACCAGGTCGAACTGTTTAGCGACATTTTCTCCGCACATAATACGAGTAATCCCTTTTAGTTTCTGAATTTCAGCACTTGTCATAATTCTGTTTTAATAAAAAAAATGTGTTGTGTAAAAAAAAAAAAACCTCAAAGCATCTTTTATTTTCCGAGTTCATCTGGCGTACCACCGCGGGGTGCTCTGCGTACCACCAGTGGTACGCGTACCACAGTTTGAGAACCACTGCACTATCATATACACCTATACCATATACACTTATCAAATACACCTTTATCATATACAACATCATATACAGCTCTACCATATACACCTCTTAATATACTACCATATACACCTCTACCAAATACACTATCATACACACCTCTACCAAATACATCATATACACCTCTACCAAATACACTACCATATACACCTCTACCAAATACACCATCAAATACACCTCTACCAATAACACCATCAAATACACCTCTACCAAATACACTATCATATACACCTCTACCAAATACACTATCATATACACCTCTACCATATACCCCATCATATACACCTCTACCATATAGACCTCTACCGAATACACTACCATATACACATCTACCAAATACACCATCATATACACCTCTACCAAATACACCATCATATACACCTCTACCATATACACCATCATATACACCTCTACCAAATACACCATCATATACACCTCTACCAAATACACTATTATATACACCTCTACCATATACAACAGCATATACACCTCTAACAAATACACCATCATATACACCTCTACCATATACACTTATCAAATACATCTCTATCATATACAACATCATATACACCTCTACCATATACACCTCTACCAAATACAGTACCATATACACATCTACCAAATACACCATCATATACACCTATACCAAATACACCATCATATACACCTCTACCAAATACACTATTATATACACCTCTACCAAATACACTATTATATACACCTCTACCATATACAACATCATATACACCTCTAACAAATCCACCATCATATACACCTCTACCATATACACCATCATATACACCTCTACCAAATACACCATCATATACACCTCTACCAAATACACTATTATATACACCTCTACCATATACAACATCATATACACCTCTAACAAATACACCATCATATACACCTCTACCATATACACTTATCAAATACACCTCTATCATATACAACATCATATACACCTCTACCATATACACCTCTACCATATACACTACCATATACACCTCTACCAAATACACCATCATATACACCTCTACCATACTCACCATCATATGCACCTCTACCATATACACTTATCAAATACACCTCTACCATATACACCATATACCTCTACCATATACACTTATCAAATACACCTCTATCATATACAACATCCTATACACCTCTACCATATACACCTCTACCATATACACTACCATATACACCTCTACCAAATACACCATCATATACACCTCAACCATACTCACCATCATATGCACCTCTACCATATACACTTATCAAATACACCTCTACCATATACACCATCATATATACCTCTACCATATACACTTATCAAATACACCTCTATCATATACAACATCATATACACCTCTACCATATACACCTCTACCATATACACTACCATATACACCTCTACCAAATACACCATCATATGCACCTCAACCATATACACTTATCAAATACACCTCTACCATATACACCATCATATACACCTCTACCATATACACCTCTACCATATACACTACCATATACACTACCATATACACATCTACCAAATACACCATCATATATACCTCTACCATACTCACCATCATATACACCTCTACCATATACACTTATCAAATACACCTCTACCATATACACCATCATATACACCTCTACCATATACACTTATCAAAAACACCTCTATCATATACAACATCATATACACCTCTACCATATACACTACCATATACACCTCTACCAAATACACCATCATATACACCTCTACCATACTCACCATCATATGCACCTCTACCATATACACTTATCAAATACACCTCTACCATATACACCATATACCTCTACCATATACACTTATCAAATACACCTCTATCATATACAACATCCTATACACCTCTACCATATACACCTCTACCATATACACTACCATATACACCTCTACCAAATACACCATCATATACACCTCAACCATACTCACCATCATATGCACCTCTACCATATACACTTATCAAATACACCTCTACCATATACACCATCATATATACCTCTACCAAATACACTTATCAAATACACCTCTATCATATACAACATCATATACACCTCTACCATATACACTACCATATACACCTCTACCAAATACACCATCATATGCACCTCTACCATATACACTTATCAAATACACCTCTACCAGTGGCGGATGCTGGTCTTTCAAGGAGGGGAAGCTCAATTTCTGCTTGAGTGATAGAAGTCAGTCTCCAAACACAAGCAGCTACAACAAAAACCACCAAAAATAGAAGCTCGATTTGTCGCTAGTCGTTTTTAACGAAGAAAATGCCGCTAAGAGGATTAGGAAAATCTCCGGTTCAACTCAGAACAGAATGAAAAAAATTAAAATGAAATGCTCCCGCGGAGGTTTACTCCAAAAGATCGCTGATTCGCTCATTTCGCTGTCAATCAAAAAGGGATTCAGCCTCAGACAGATCATCCAATCATCATGCAGAAGCTGAGCGTCCGGGCCACCCGAGGCCAGCCCACTGCCCCATAGACCCCCAGAGACGCTGAGCGTCCGATGGGCGGGACAAAGCCCAGCATTTATCCAATGGCTCGTCTCGTTTCGCTGCACTCTTTGCTTCGTTATTGAACTCTGTAGACGCTCAGCGTCCACACCGTTTAAAGCACTGTGAAGCTGCGGGACTGAGTGAGAGGAAAGCCGCGTCGTTACCAGTGATAAGAAGCTGATTCTGAACAAAAGTTGAGCGCGTTGTAGCGCATATTTAGTCAATGACATGTACACACAACAGTTTATGTTTGATCACTTATTTTTGACATTTTAGGGGAAGCTGAGCTTCCCTTGCAGTCTTAGAGCAATCACCACTGACCTCTACCATATACACCATCATATATACCTCTACCATATACACCTCTACCAAATACACTATCATATACACCATCATATATACCTCTACCATATACACCTCTACCATATACACCATCATATACACCTCTACCATATACACCTCTACCATATACACCATCATATACACCTCTACCATATACACCTCTACCATATACACCATCATATACACCTCTACCATATATACCTCTACCATATACACCATCATATATACCTCTACCATATACACCTCTACCATATACACCATTATATATACCTCTACCATATACACCATCATATACACCTCTACCATATACACCTCTACCATATACACTACCATATACACTACCATATACACATCTACCAAATACACCATCATATATACCTCTACCATATATACCTCTACCATATACACCATCATATATACCTCTACCATATACACCTCTACCATATACACCATCATATACACCTCTACCATATACACCTCTACCATATACACCATCATATACACCTCTACCATATACACCTCTACCATATACACCATCATATACACCTCTACCATATATACCTCTACCATATACACCATCATATATACCTCTACCATATACACCTCTACCATATACACCATTATATATACCTCTACCATATACACCATCATATACACCTCTACCATATACACCTCTACCATATACACTACCATATACACTACCATATACACCTCTACCATATACACCATCATATACACCTCTACCATATATACCTCTACCATATACACCATCATATATACCTCTACCATATACACCTCTACCATATACACCATTATATATACCTCTACCATATACACCATCATATACACCTCTACCATATACACCTCTACCATATACACCTCTACCATATACACTACCATATACAGTAGACCTCTTCCATATAGACCTTGACTCTAATCCAGACTCGTTCGTGTCAGTGCACCGTCCTCCCCTGCTGAAGTAGATTCCAGATGTGTCAACTCCATTAGGAAACACAACCTGCTCTCTAGCCACTGGGATGCGTGTCTCATTTTGTGGCCAGTCTCCACGGGCAGGAGGGACCCAGGCACGGAGACGCTCGCAGCTGGAGGCTTGTGGATGCCGGGAGTGTTGGGAACGCTCATCACTGGCACGCACAGCGAGAGAATACCGTCCCCTTCTTGTGGGCTCATGTTGCCACTCGTGTGTGTGTGTGTGTGTGTGTGTGTGTGTGTGTGTGTGTGTGTGTGTGTGTGTGTGTGTGTGCGTGCGTGTGCGTGTGTGTGTGCGTGTGTGTGTGTGCGTGTGTGTGTGTGTGTGCGTGCGTGTGTGTGTGTGTGTGCGTGTGTGTGTGTGTGTGTGTGTGTGTGCACGTGAGTGCACGCAAACAAACGTCTTTGTGCACTCTCCAGTCTGACTGTTGACTCAAGAGCTATCCAGTCTTTTCAAGTAAATAAAACATTCTCTATTCACAAAAGTGGCTTGCACAAACTAATCAAATACTGCAGCATAAGTGTGCAATTGTGTGTGTATGTGTGTGTGTGTGTGTGTGTGTGGGGGGGGGGGGGGGGGGGTCTTTGACAATAACATTCGATATTATCAAGAACAAGTGTACTGCGTGTTCAAAGCTTTTAGAGCTTGTTTGGTGAAGACAAGTGGACAGGCAGACGAGAGACAGCTGTCTCCTGCGCACACACACAGCACAGCTGCCTTCAAGAAGCAGAGGTGTTTTCATTCATGCTCTCCAAACACAGGCGACATGGGCGTGAACTTGCAGCTCTATTTTCGTCAGCGGTGAAAAGAAAAGAGACTGAAAGTGAGGAAGAGAGAAATGAGGGAGTGCAATGAGAGCTGGTGCTGGCACAGTGTCCTGCGAAGGGCCCAGGTTCTGTAAGAGAGAACGACGTGCTAACGAAAGGAGGAGAACAAGAAAATATCTTGGCTGCTACAAAAATAGAGCTTCCAGACTGCATAACTGCCATGGCAGCCGCAATGCTGCTGCCCGTCTCCTGGAGGGGCTCAGAGGGAGCAGGTGGGAGGACTGAGACAAGCCCAACTGTGTGGGCAGCGGTACAAGCTGGAGACCCAAGCAGATCTAAAACCTGAGAGACAGGATAGAGGAAGAACATGAGAGATGTTACGTGGATGATAGCAGATCTAACAATGATAAACCTGCCAGAGCCTCAATCCCAACCACCAAGCTCCCTGTCGAGAACTTTAGCACATTGGGAGAACACTAATCCCAAGTTATTGACAGAACAGTTTAGTCCAAGCACCTGACCCCCCACTACACCCCATAATAACAGGTGGAGAGCGATTCTCCGCAGATGGCAGATGGCTCAGCTGGGACTCAAATCCTGACTGCAGGGCTCTGAGAGCCTCGGAATGTTTTGAGCATTCAAAAATGCTCGATTACCATCTGCACAACGGAAAAACACTCAACCTGGTTGGGATCTTCACTTCTTTACAATGAAAGCCTTTCTGAATAAGGTGGTCGCGTTCATCAACTGTTACAGCCCAGATATCTATACGACTGCATTTGGCTGAGGAAAAGCAATCTGCTCACTCTGTTGAATTTGCTTATCGGACTTTGCATTGTTTCTCATCAGCGGGACGTTGTGCCTTATTGCGGGACACAACGATGCCTGAAGTGACCCGCACGTCCCGCACCCCTCCAAGGCCGAATCCCTACGGACGACACGTGTCGGTTGGGCATCTATAAAACTGAGCAAGCATGAAATCAAGTCGTTTGGTCTTCTGCTAATCCTGAACACAGCAGCTGGCAGTACAACAAACCCGCCAGAACAAACTGAAGGGAAGACGAAGGCCCAGGGTTTGTACTGGAGCCCAAATGAATCAAATTCTTTGGCGTAAAACCATTAGCATAAACACAATCATTTAGGGCATTTCCCAAGACTTTTCTTTTACCAACCCAAATCCAAAACAACCCTTAACTCAATACCAGCCAATAGGAGAAGAGGTTGGGCATGTCCCTGCTGGGTCTCGGACTTTAGGCTCAAAGAACAGAATCAAAGAATCAACGATCTGAGAAAGCCTGCTTCGGTGAGATTACAACAGAGCCTGTTGTTGAAGCTTCTTAGCAGGCTGTTGTGAACATCAACACTCTGCAATGATCTTCAACATCCCTAGTTGCCACTGGTGACTGGGATTGATTTCAATAAAGTCTAAACACAAATGCAAAAAAAAGACTTACACATATAACACTTGAAAATAAATACTGGCATTACTTAATACTGGCATTATGATAAGGATCACACATCACGTGGTCCACACTGTTCAAGACCAGCTTTAACACCAAAACTGACAATAACATTTTAACAATTTTGTGCTGTACGGATTTACACAAACAAATCTCTGTGGGCGGCTATTCGAGTGAATGTCCTGTCTTTAAAGTCCTGTACAGTATTTTTTAGCCTGTAGTGCAAATTCATGAATTGTGAAATTAACAGACCCTATCACACTTTGTTCATTCTGCTGTGCTCAGCCTGAGTATTAGGGAAGGTGTGCATATTCATATACGAACACAAAAAGTGAACTGTGGCGTCAGTAATTTAACCAGATCATTTAATTAGCCTCTGTTGACACAGACTATTATCAGCTTTTCACCTATCCAGGTTCATACAAGATCATATTTTCTGCCTGCTCCATACTGGCTAAACTGGGTAAACTGGGTAAACTGGGTGGTTATGTTTTGCACTGAGACTGTCGATCAATCCGCTGGGGTCCACGTCTACACAGCAGAATGATAAAAGGCAACAGTGAAAATTGAAAACACTCCTTTTAATGCCATTTTAGGGGAAGATATTGGAAGGTAACTGAAATATTCTTTGCAGAAACGTTTATTTTTCACATAAAATTCTAAAAGAAGAACTAAGCAGGGCCTTTAACTTTTCCTTCAAATCTAATAGGCGAAAAATCCCGGTGCTCTTCTCTCAGTTGTGTGTTTCAGCCAATCATGGCCCTGTGTTCTCCTCTCAGTTGTGTGTTTCAGCCAATCATGGCCCTGTGTTCTCCTCTCAGTTGTGTGTTTCAGCCAATCATGGCCCTGTGTTCTTCTCTCAGTTGTGTGTTTCAGCCAATCATGGCCCTGTGTTCTCCTCTCAGTTGTGTGTTTCAGCCAATCATGGCCCTGTGTTCTCCTCTCAGTTGTGTGTTTCAGCCAATCATGGTGCTGACGGCATATCTAATCCAGTCACATAAAGAACCGAACCGGATCTCAGCTTTTCTGCTTGCCAAATTTAGCCTCTGAGCAGACAGAACAATATAAATAAACTAGAACTTGTATAGGCCTGAAATAAATGATTATCCCACTAACATCAACCTAAACAATCACCCTAACGGCACACATAAGTTGTTTCCTAGACACAGATTAACTCTTTAATTTGTTATTGATGTTTGCCCATTGATAATGTTACATTTCTTTCTAGCTCAGACTCTGAAATATGTCAGTGGTCTCCAGTCCTGTTGCTGGAGATCTGGGTTCCTTCAGAGTTCCTGCCAGCATCTTACACTCCATGCAGCCATTCAGGCTATCGCCAAGACATACGATAGCAGGTATGTTAGACGGGGTTTGAAGTGAACTCTGCGACCCTGATCCCAACCCTTACCGCCACAAATAAACAGCTCTCCCCAGATGAATGACAGCATTGTTGTCTTACGTGGTTTTGAAGTCCAGGAGGGTGTACTCGGGCCAGTCGATGTAGCAGACGACGCGTCCGGGGAGCCAGTCGGTGTTGGAGTAATAGTACTGTGGGAAGGCGAGCAGCAGGGCGAGGGCCCAGATCACACCGATGATCACCTTGGTCTGCGTGGACGACAGCCGCTGCTTCAGAGGGTGGATTATGGCCATGTACCTGCAGGGGGAGCCGGAGAGCGCAGCAGACAGCGATGCTGAGAACAGGTCCTTTTAAAGGCACACCCGGCGGGTTGCATATCAAAGCTGTGACCCTAACACTTCATTTGTCAGCTTTCATTTGCTGTGCGGCTTCACGATCCCCCTTAAGAGTCGCAGCCCTGTAGACGTTAAGTCTGATAATCAGAAGATTTATGAAACATGTCTTGAAGCTCCATCTGGTGTTGTACACATTGGCATTCTTTAAAATCAGTGGAAAATGAAACCTAACGAAAAGGTTAGAGTCGTTTGTTATAATCAGTGTAGAGTGATTGGTCTTCTAAAGCCCAATCAAACGAGCATGTTGTACTTTATGAGCCAACCAGAGATCTGAAGACCAACCTGCAACACGACGGGCTCGGTGCATCAAGAAGGTCAGAAGGTCAGAGTACCGCTATTACACTTGATCGTTTGTAGAACATGGTGTGTTTATGGGGGGAGAGTGCCTTCTGCACAATTAAACATGCTCTGACTACTTACTTCAGTCAATGATTATGCAAAATCAGACGTTAGGTATTGATTGGACATAAAGGAGCAGGCCTGCTCAGTCCACGTAGGACCTCCTGAAAGTGTGATTCAGGGTGATTCCTGACCTCCTGAAGTCTGATTCAGGATGATTCCTGACCTCCTGAAATGTGATTCAGGAAGTGTGATTCAGGATGATTCTTGACCTCCTGAAGTGTGATTCAGGATGATTCCTGACCTCCTGAAGTGTGATTCAGGATGATTCCTGACCTCCTGAAATGTGATTCAGGATGATTCTTGACCTCCTGAAGTGTGATTCAGGATGATTCCTGCCACTCCTCGTTTTAGTTTGCTCTAAGCTTCCAATATTGCTTCCTGCAATATTGTCTTATGAAAGCATGTTTTGCTTGAAATAAGTAAAATAAACAGAAATAATTGATTATTCAAGGGGAATTATTAGACACTTTAGATTTGTGCTTTTCATTTGTACTGATTTAGATCTTTTGTACTGATTAGATGTCAATCTGCTTTACATAAACCAGTCTATTCTTATTCTGACATGTTTTTGCTGACATATTATTTTACTCTTTGTCCTATCAATAATTCAAAAACCATTTTCAATAAATTTTTGAAGATTACTAGAGGGTCACCCTGAAATAATTTATTCATGTGTTTATTTGCATGAATAAACATTTGCTAACATGAAACAGCCTCTCTGTCCTGTTCAGTCACCGTCAGTCTGCACAGTCAATAATAATGTGATTATTTATGTTTGAATGGCACAAAATGACTAGTTGGACACTTTTTAAATGTCCTGTATGCTTTTAATGCGGTGAGTGTAAATGTCTCAAAGAGCTCCTCGTCTGAGGATCATGAAGAACCTCCACGTCCTTCTCCTGGGCCACCACAGCTTCAGAGTGCCATCATGGTTTTCACAGGAGAAGGGAATAAAACGCTCGTCTTTTGAAAGGATGTGGGATGTGATGCTGAGGCAAGCTGCCTGCATTCTCATCTCCTCATCTCCTCACCTCCTCACCTCCTCATCTCCTCATCTCTTCACCTCCTCATCTCCTCACCTCCTCACCTCCTCATCTCTTCACCTCCTCATCTCCTCATCTCCTCACCTCCTCATCTCCTCACCTCCTCATCTCCTCACCTCCTCACCTCCTCACCTCCTCATCTCCTCACCTCCTCATCTCCTCATCTCTTCACCTCCTCATCTCCTCACCTCCTCACCTCTTCACCTCCTCATCTCCTCATCTCTTCACCTCCTCATCTCCTCACCTCCTCATCTCCTCATCTCTTCACCTCCTCATCTCCTCACCTCCTCACCTCCTCATCTCTTCACCTCCTCATCTCCTCACCTCCTCACCTCCTCATCTCCTCATCTCTTCACCTCCTCATCTCCTCATCTCCTCA